>NW_024070202.1:23774978-23797754 GCF_014754425.2 Oryx dammah | reverse complement strand
AGCAGCAGCAGCAGCAGCAGCAGCAGCAGCAGCAGCAGCAGCAGCAGCAGCAATTGCCTTTGGTATCATTTGTCATCTTCTTTATTACTCGTTCAAATTTAGAAATCTGGATGACAGTTTTTTATATCTCCTATTTTGATAATGATTAATGAAAGTATATAGGTAGATAAGTCAATCAACACCCTACAGAAATTCCTTAGCCACCTTACCTTCGTTAACATACCGCACTGTTGCAGGTTAACCACTGGACAATTACTCCCGTCTGAATCTTGATATTACCTGAAACTTATCATGTTTGAGATAATGAATCATGAAGCAGTCATCACCTAATTCTCTCTACCTCCTACCAGTCTCTAGTACCTTGACATACCTTCTTTTCTTCCAATGCTTTTTTTCCTCATTCACCTTTTCTATACTATTCAGGCAAGGCCTAGTATAAAACTTAAATAAATAACTCTTTGCTCAACCAGGTCTTTATTCCTTTGTATTCTTTTCTTTCATTTTATATCTGACAAAATCTACCATTTCTCTGCTGAGCACCGTAGCTTTGCTTTTCACTTAGGGTACTGAATGCTAGTGAAAATTAAGAAAAAAAACAAAAAACATGAAAACTAGTACCATAATAAATTTGTGGTCTCCCATCTTAGTCTCATCTTTGTAATTCTTCAAGTGCCTGTGTTTTATTTTCCTTATCATTCTCCACAGCAGTCTTCTCATAACCCTGCCACGCATGTACTGTATATTTCCTTAAGAAAAGAAACACTTGAATATCTGTAACCTTTCCTCTGTGTCATTTACTTTTGTGTACTGGCATTTAAATATTTTAATCAACTTTGGTTTTAATTTTAAAAAATATGAATATCCACAATTACTTCAACCTTGTTTCCCCATTGCCACCCACCTTCTCTATACCCTTGCTCAATGGAGAAGGAAATGGCAACCCACTCCAGTATTCTTGCCTGGAGAATCCCATGGACAGAGGAGCCTGGTGGGCTATGGTCTTAGGGGTCGCAGAGAGTCAGATATGACTGAGTGGCTAAGCATGCATGGAGATAAAACTGCTATGACACTGCCCCTCTTTATCTCTTCAAGAATGTCTGTTGCCACTCTGCTCTCTTCCAACCCAGTATTCTTTTGACGTTAAGCTGCTTAAAATACCCATTCTGTCAGTGCTCCTTTCCCATCTTACTTGTTCTCCATTGTGTCTCAGGCTCTTTATTTCTCAGAGCTTAGAACAGTAGCTGGTATAAAACAGGTACCTAAAAAAATCACTGACTATGTAAGTGAACTCTGAAAATGTGTCTTTCTAGACTAGGGTCGATCAGTTATCTTGTAGAGCATCTCCCTGGGACAGCAATGGTTTTATCCTCATTCTCTGAAATACATTGTTTCTTATGTCCTCCCTGTGCATTTTTCAGCATGACTTTTCACTGATTCTGAACAACTGTCTATGCTTTAGCATATGTTTTCCCCTTGGAACATAATAGTAACAAATATATTTGCTCAACTGGATATAAGTCATGTGATTCTGTTTTGAGAGAATGAGAGTAATCTTTTTTTAATTTTTAAAAATTTGTAAATTTTTAATTGGAAGATAATTGCTTTACAATGTTGTGTTGGTTTCTGCCATACAGGAGGAGATTATTTTTTTTAATATGAGGGTAGGAATTAGAGCTTTATTTCTCCAAGATTGGCAGCTTACATTAGATTTAGGCATTTGTTTGATTTGTGACATTTATCTGTGGATTGATGATTGGCACTCAGTTGCGAACCTGAATATAAGGAGGAAAAAGGATCAGGGTTGTTTTCAATATTTGACAAGAACAAGGAGGGAGACTTTGACGGCTTATAGGAAGTAAACAGAAAGCTAAGAGGTCACCGACGTGGAGAGAACAGAAAATAACCTAGTCTGTTTTCCCCGGTGCTAGGACACTTTCTCAGAGCCTTATTTAAATGATGATGTGCCAATGACAGAAAAAAAAATAGTTTTCTCAGGCATATTAGAAAAACTGTGGAAAAACTCTTATAGAAAGCTTTCATTGTGATTTCCAGGCACAATTGGTGTGTGGGTGGTCACTTGTTCAGATTCTTGCTTTCCCATATCCCATCCTTCCTCCAGTTTCCCATAGAAGCAGATCTCAGCTAAGGAGATAACTGAGGGCATTTTCTGGAGGAAGTATTTTTCCTGTCAACTTTGACTTCAAGTGAATTTATTCATAGCTGTATACTAGTCTGCTTTGCAGTTTTGACTTCTCACTTACATGTAGTCTCAGAAATCATAGACTGAGGGTGTCCCTGAAAAAGCTTTTGAATTTCTAGTGTTTTTTTTTTCCCCATGTACTTTTACCTAAGCAATATAAATAAGTAAGGTTAACTGAGACCTATAAAAAACTTGTTGTTTAGTTGCTAAGTCATGTCTTACTCTTTTGTGACCTCATGGACTGTAGCCTGCCAGGCTCCTCTGTCTATGGGATTCTCCAGGCAAGAATACCAGAGTGTCATTTTGGCTAGAACACAGTATAGTATGTGCCCTCGTTAATTTTATTTCTGGGATTTGAAAAAAGTATAACTTCACATGGAAATTTAAACTGTGTGGAAAAAGCAGCCTTTCTTTCTTTCTTTTTTTTTTTTTTTTGAGAAGCCTTTCAAACTGGGAAGCTATTAGATTTTACATTTGGTGAATTCTGGTAAGCTGACACATGTAACTGCATATGCTAGACTTTTTCCTTTTTATTGGTTTTTTACATCTCTGAAAGAGGTTCATGTATTTCTGTATAACATTTATTGTAGGGAAAACAGGAATAGCTCAGTTGGTAAAGAATCTGCCTGCAATGCAGGAGATCGTAGTTCGATTCCTGGGTTGGGAAGATCCCAGTATTCTGGCCTAGAGAATTCCAGGGACTGTATAGTCCATGGGGTTGCCAAGAGTTGGACATGACTGAGTGACCTTCACTTTTTTAAACAGGAAAAAAAATGAAAAACTAGTTTTCAGTTTTGTAAAATGACTTCCTTGATTGGTCTGAATTGAAGGTGGTGGAAGTCAAGATTCCCCCTGTCTTACTTGTCCAGAGTCTGTTTATTCCACTTTTTTGTTTCTGTCAGTTGGGGGTGGAATTTTATTTTCTTATTTGACATCTTTCCTTTTCATTTTCCACTTTATATTGCCAAGGGATTAATTAAAAACTATTCGTTGATTCACCTGAAGACTTGTTCTTCCCTGTACGATGATGAGCACCTGGGTTTCCCAGGTGGTTGGGTGGTAGTGAATCCACCTACCAAGCAGGAAACAAGGGTTTTATCCCTGGGTTGGGAAGATCCCCTGGAAAAGGATGTGGCAACCCACTCCAATGTTCTTGCCTGAGAAATCCCATGGACAGAGGAGCCTGGCAGGCTACAGTCCATGGGGTACAAGGAGAGGGACAAGACTTAGCCAGTAAACAGCAGCAATTCCATACAATGAGCAATGTGTTGGTGGCCTGTTACAAACCAGGGAATGTTCATCGCCTGTTAGGTAATATGCAGTTCTGTTTCTTAAACTGAGCACTGATTTATGAGATGACCTTCCTCTCCCAACTTTTTTAGAGCGGGAGGATTTTCCCAGTGGGCTTTATGGTAGGCTAGAGCTAGGCCCTCTGCAGTTTGTTTGGTTGGCCTAATAAAGGACAGAAAAGAGAAGAAGAAGTAGCTCTTTGGTGCAGCAAGAATGCCAGTTACATGAAGAGAGCTGGCCCTTTAGTGCTGATATGGCCCTCCTACCCAGATGGTGATTAAAAGAACCAAACCCCAGGTCCTACACTGTGTTGGCAGAGAGGATTCCATCCTCTGCATGGTATTCTGGTACTTTGACTATGCCCTTGTGTGGAATAAAACAAAGCCTCAGGGAGCATCTACTCACTCACATTCTTAATCCTGTGTTTATTCTCTGCAAGGATTATTTGCTAGTGTAATTGTGAATCAAAGTGAAAGCCAAACAGAGCTGAGTCATGGTCCTAATTCTTGCCAATGCTAGAATCTGAACCAGATTTTTTTCTTTTCACCATATTAGAGTCAGTGATAGAAAAGATCTTTCCTGGGCTAGGCATAGATTCCTTGCCACGTCCTCAATAACATCAACACTACCTGGTTCCATCATGTTCCTTTTTATCCATATCATACCCCCTGGAGTGCAAGATGTACACTTTTAATAAATATTACAGAAATCATTAAGTTTTTAAAAAAATTCTGACAGGCCAGTAGATATTACACTTATCAATGCTTGTTCACTTACACGTCCTAATTTCAGTATTTAAATAAGAGAGCTCAAACACTACATACATGTTACGAACTTTGAAACTTCATAGCAATGCTCTACATTCTATGCGCTACAAACTAAGATCATGGCATCTGGTTCCATCACTTCATGGCAAATAGATGGGAAAACAATGGAAACAGTGAGACTTTATTTTCTTGGGCTCCAAAATCACTGCAGATGGTAACTGCAACCGTGAAATTAAAAGACGCTTGCTCCTTGGAAAAAAAGTTATGACCAACCTGCTGTTGCTGCTGCTGCTAAGTTGCTTCAGTCGTGTCCCACTCTGTGCGACCCCATAGAAGGCAGCCCACCAGGCTCCTCCATCCCTGAGATTCTCCAGGCAAGAACACTGGAGTGGGTTGCCATTTTCTTCTCCAATGCATGAAACTGAAAAGTGAAAGTGAAGTCGCTCAGTCGTGTCTGACTCTTTGCGACCCCATGGACTGCAGCCTACCAGGCTCCTCCGTCCGTGGGATTTTCCATGCAAGAGTACTGGAGTGGGTTGCCATTGCCTTCTCTGGCCTAGACAGCATATTAAAAAGCAGAGACATTACTTTGCCAACAAAGGTCCATCTAGTCACAGCTATGGTTTTTCCAGTAGTCATGTATGGATATGAGAGTTGGACTATAACGAAAGCTGAGCGCTGAAGAATTGATGCTCTTGAACTGTGGTGTTGGAGAAGACTCTTGAGAGTCCTGTGGACAGCAGGGAGAGCCAACCAGTCCATCGTAAAGGAAATCAGTCCTGAATATGCATTGGAAGGACTAATGCTGAAGCTGAAACTCCAATACTTTGGCCACCTGATGCAAAGAGCTGACTCATTTGAAAAGACCCTGATGCTGGGAAAGATTGAAGGTGGGAGGAGAAGGGAACGACAGAGGATGAGAAGGTTGGATGGCCTCATCGACTCAATGGATGTGAGTTTGAGTAAACTCCAGGAGTTGGTGATGGACAGGGAAGCCTGACGTGCTGGAGTCCATGGGGCTTCAAAGAGTTGGACATGACTGAGTGACTGAACTGAACTGAACTGAACATTCTAAGCAATGACTTTGCCTTCTAATTTTCAGATATATGGCTGTCTTTTCACACAAAATATGAAAATGAAGAGGGTTGGTCCTTTCTGATTTAAGGTAGCAATTGGAAAGAGGACTCATTAAACACAGGGAAGAGAGGTATTAGAGTCTTAGTTGATTAAATGATTCAAGAAATACCAACACTGGCATGTACAATGAAGGAGATCCAGGTGTTAAGAATAATGTCTACTATAGAATTCTTACTCTGGTGGCCTGTGTGTGTGTGTGTGTGTGTTCAATTGCTCAGCTGTGTCTGCCACTTTGCGACTCCAGGTACTGTAGCCCACCAGGCTCCTCTGTCCATGAAATTTTCCAAGCAAGAATACTGGAGTGGTTGCCATTTCCTATTCCAAATGGATCTTCCCAACCCAGGGATTGAACCTGGCTCTCCTGCATTGGTTGACAGAGTCTTTACCATTTCACCACCTACTAATTCTGTAAACAATTACAGTTGCCATCAACATGCACCTAGATGATAACTGACCTTATAATTTATTAATAATTTCTGAATTATCAGGTGCATTTACCTTTTATCATTTCTTACCATCGTCAGCCTGTTCAGCATTAGCCATTTTTGATAGCTTCACTCACTGTTACATCTCTATCCTCTGTTGTGTTAAGAATACACTACTATAGCATCATTTCTATTTATTCAAGCAGTCAAAAGCATTTAATGACCATTATTTGCCAGGCACTCAGAAAACAATGCTATTCAAATGCATAAATAGTTTCTGCCCCTACTGACCTTATAGTTTAGGGAGCTGGATTGATATTAATCATTTCTTTTGTAATTTAATAAATATATTTGACCACCATTGTGGGAGATGCGGGTTCTATCCCTGGGTCAGGAAGATCCCCTGGAGAAGGAAATGGTAGCCCACTCCAGAACTGTTGCCTGGAAAATTCCATGGACAGAGAAGCCTGGTAAGCTGCAGTCCCTGGGATTGCAAAGAGTCAGACATGACTGAGTAACTTCACTTCAGAACACCTATGTGGTGTGAAGTTCTTTCTATTCTAGGCCTCAGAAATGGAGTGTAAAAACTAGGACATTGAAAAACTTAAATTTGCTTAGAGGAGTTGTCAGTTATGTCGAACTCTTTGTGACCCTATGGGCTGTAGGCTGCTAGGCTCTCCTGTCCTTGTGATTTTCACTGTCTCACCTAGGAAGCTCAACAATTAAATATATAATTTTATATATGAGCGTCATGACGAAAACTAAGTCAGGACAAGAAGCAAGTGATAGAGAACAGGTTTTAATTTAAATACGGTACTATTTTATATTTATTTTAAAATGTGTCCCATTTTCTGTATACATATTACATTTGAAATTCTTTATTCTAGTGAAGGTGATTTACAGTGCTGGTTGAGTTTCAGGTGTACAGTAAAGTGATTCAGTATATATATATGGGTGTGTATGTCTTTTTCATAGTCTTTTCCATTATGATGTATTACAGGATATTGAATGAAGTTCCCTGCACTCAACAGTAGAACCTCGTTGTTTATCTACTTTGTATATAATAGTTTAAAATGTTTTTGATGTATTCAAGAGGTGGTATTAAGTAGGCAGTTGGGTCAACAAAGTTGAAATTAATGGAAGTTGTTGGAGACAAAAAAAATGTCAGCATCAACAAGTCAAATGAACAAACCAAGCCAAACAAAAACAGAGATACAGGGAACGGAGTAGTGGTTACCAGAGGAGGAGGGTTGGGAAGGAAGAAGTGGGTAAAGGGGATCAATTATACAGTGATGGGTGGAAACTACACTGCTGGTCACGGTCATTGTGCAGGGTATACAGAAATAGAAATAGTGTTGTATACATGAAATTCCTATAATGTTATAAATCAGTGTTACCTCAGTTTAAAAAAGTGAACATGTGTACAGACCTGGAACCAAGGTAGGTCACCTAGAGGTTGAATGTAGGTAAAGAAAGTCCAGTGCTAAGTCTTGGAGTAAACCAAAATTTCATGGGATAGAGAGGAGGTGGAAAAATCTACAAAAACAACTGAGAAGGAGCGGCAGGAGCTAGCCAGGAGAGCGTATCACTACTTCCCAGGATGCCAAATAAGAAAGTGTTTCAGTAAGGTCTGCTGAAATGTGCAATTGCCACTGAGAAGATCAGCAAGATAGCTACAGGTCGATCACAGGATTGGAAGAGAGAGTTCTTGGTTGACCTTGCAAAGGGCAGTTTCAGGGGAGTGGTGGGGCAAAAGTCAGACTGAAGCAGACTGAAATGTGAGTGATTGGTATTAATTAGAAAGAAGACGAATTAAATACCAGTGCAAGTAAGTTGGGAAATTGCATACAAAATGAATGGTCCAAATATAACAGTATTACTTGACCCAGTCAAGAGGGCTTGAAATGTTTTATGAAGTGTTAATAAACTGAGGTCTGAAAGTATTAGCTAGATAATAAAGCAGAAATAGAAAATGGTATAAGAAGAGTTAATTGCATGGCATACTTGATGGGTGAAAGAGAAGTCTTTTCAGTTTGGAGTGAGTATGTATGAGCTTAAAGAGGGGTCTGACGGTATAAAGCTGCGTTAAGGGAGCTGCTGTTAAGGGCACATATTATCTATTTTGATTAGATTACTCTAGCTGTAGTGTGTATAGAATGAATAGTGGTTGATGGCAGTTGAGTAACCCATTAGCAACGCATTGTGGTGATAAAGGTTAGTGATTTTTTAGTCTCGTTTATAGCAGTAATATTGAAAGTCGTTGTTGTTCAGCTGGTGATTCGTGCCCGACTCTTTGCGACATCGTGAAGTGCAGCATGCCAGGCTTCCCTGTCCTTCACTCTATCCCAGAGTTTGCTCATACTCACATCCTTTAAGTCGGTGATACCATCCAACCACTGCATTTTTTGTTGTTCCCTTCTGCTCCCGCCTTCTGTATTTGCCCAGCATCAGGGTCTTTCCCAATGAGTCAGTTCTTTGCATCAGGTGGCCAAAGGAGCTCAGCATCAGTCCTTCCAGTGCATATTCAGGGTTGATTTTCTTTAGGATTGACTGATTTGATCTCCTTTGCTGTCCAAGGGAGATAAAGATAAATTTGAGTGATATTTATGAACTGTGAATAGTCCTTACGGCAATCTGGTTATGAGATGATGAGGAAATGAAGTGGAGAAGTTGAAATGACCTCTAAATTTCTATCATTTGGTGTAGAGAGGCAGTACCGTGGTACCAAATGGAGAGAAAATTGGAGCAGGATTCTAGGGGTTTGCTATTAATTTTGTGGGCCTTAATGAATTCAGTTGCATTTGAGGGACTTTTGAGCCCTCTTCATCTACCTACTAGAATTTTCTATCATCCTGTTGACTTCTCAAGAGTATTATTAAAACTGAGTTTATTTTTATCCTCCCAACTTTCTCCTCTCCACGATCCCAGGCTAAGTCACCTGAAATGTCCCCTCTTCCTGGTACTCTCCCAGCTTCCATATTAGCTGACTCAAGATCAAGCCTCTTGATCTTTCCTATCTGTTCTCTCTCACATTTTTTCCCTTCTTTTCCATTTTTCACACAACCAGGCAATTTCAGACTCTTAAATTTTACTCATCTGTACTGTTAACCTGCTATGAAGTGTCTTCATTTTCAATCCATTCCTTGCTTTGTACTTCTTTTTTAATCCTCTGTATCAAATTTGCAGTGTAAGATTCTGACTTTCTCAGGTCTGTGCTCAAAATAATTCAGTGTCTCCCCATTTCCTTTGAAATAAGCCATAAGTTCCCCTTGGGTTTGCTTTCAGCTAAAAATAAATAAATAAATAAATAAATAAAATTGTTGATTTTCTTTAACTTGCTATACTGTCTAAGGCAATGCTTAGGTTTAAATCTTGACTTTAGCAATTACCAGTTGTGTGATTTGGGTTGCACTGGTTAGTTACAATTTTCTGTTTTTCAAATGGGGTTAATAAAAGCAACTCATTTACATGGTTGTTTTAATGTCAAAATACATGAAATTCTCTTTGCACAGCCCCTGGCACAAAGCTGACACACATTTAATACAAATTCTGGGATGACTCTGTGAGTCTTGCACTGCGTGCCTGCTCTGTATGCAGACACAGATTTAACCACATCATGAGCACACCTTTCGGTTCCCTTTGGCGCCATATTAGACTCCTTCCCTGATGGCTCAGTGGGTAACAAATCCACCTGCTAATACAGGAGACAGAGGAGATGTAAATTGTAACTAAACAACGCAACCCAAATCACACAACTGGTTTAAGTGCTAAAGTCAGGATTTGAACCTAAGCATTGCCTTAGACAGGGTAGCAAGTTAAAGAAAATCAACAGTCTTGATCCCTGTATCAGGACGATCCCCTGGAGGAGGAAATGGCAACCCACTCCTGTATTCTTGCCTGGAGAATCCCATGGCCAGAGGAGCCTGGTGGACTACCATGGTAGGCTACCAAAGAGTCGGACATGATTGAACACATGGCGTTTCACACATACTTCTGCCTAGAATGCTTTCTCCTTCTCTTGGCAGATTCTCCCCCCAACACAATTTCTTCCTGTTTGAATTATTTCGTATCTTGAAGGAACAGGTCCATTTTCTCTCTCTCACTCTCTCTCCTCTCCCTTCCCCTCCCTGTTTACTTCTCTCTCCCTCTTGTCAGCGTTCCTTATTCAGCCCTTCCCCTCCCCCGTCTCAGGTTCTGTTCCCCCACATTTTTATATACCTCAACATGTAACATCTTACAGAAAAACTCAAGTGAACATTTTGCCCAACCCAGTATCTTATCAGCTCTTTGTCTGTAGCCTTGTCTGTTGCTTTCTTGCATTAACCACCCAGTGGTCCTTGAACATAGGAAATTTATTTGTGTAGCATCCGTAGTGCTTCCAGTATTTGTAAAGAAATGAGTATGGTGTAAGTGGGCAATTCCTTCAATCACCTGTACATATTGTCTCTTTTCCTTCTCACACACTGATTTTGGCTCTACTCCACATCCAGAAACATCAAATTACCTGTCCCAGATCTTTTTCCTTAAGGATAGGAGCTTTTAAGTCAGCAGGCTTCTAAACCAATCATTGCTAATGTGTTTTCCTGTGCTCTCAGGAACTCTGAGTACATTTAACTAAGCCCTTCTGGCAACAATGGGCCTGCTTTTGTGTTCCAAGTCATTAGTTGGGGGATTTTTTGGTGTCTTTTTCTCCCAGTTATTCATAATTTGGAGGAAGCAGTCTTAGCAGAGGTAGCCAAACAGCCGGCTTAATGCTGTTCCACTCAGAGATCTCCAATGATTGGCTTCTTTAAAAAAAAAAATGTGTCATAAAAGAAGAATATTTAATATCTTTTCTGTTTCCTGCCTAATTTCCTGTGGTCGAAGTTTTGCCGAGTCCTGGCCTTTGGAGCATGAGCTGCCGGTTTTTAGGGTGTTCCAAAGGCATGAATCAGGATTGATTCTTATTTTATTCATGGCTATACTTGGTGGTTATTTACACAGCCTGAGATGAGGGTTTATTTTTCCCCTCTGAAGCTTTCAGGGATGTTTTTGTCAGGTTTTGGAAAATGTGCTCCAGGAGCAGTGATAAATTGAGTGCTGCCTTAGAGAAAGTCAGGCTGTCAGGGAACATATTTATCTCCACGTTTGGGAAGCAGGGGCAGGATAAGCACAGACCTTTTAAAAACCTGTGTGGGAACTTTTTAAGGTAAGGGAGAAGGTCATTCTGACATGGCTTTCCATCCATTTTATTTAGAATTTATGGGCTGCCCAGGCATAAAGAATAATTTGAAATCTATGACTATTCAAAGATGAATATTTCTTTTTTCCTGCAGTAATGCAGAACTGAGGAAGACTGGCTAGTTAAGTTCTGTTTCAGGAATAGATATCCTGATATGAGAAATAAATAACTATATTAAAAAGTACTGTCCCAGGTTTGCTTAAAGCAGATATTGGCCTGTTTTTGTAAACAAAACTTGGGAACGTGGCTGAAGTTATTTGTTGATATTGTTTGTGGCAGCTTTTGCATGAAAACAGTAGAGTTGTGTGGTCACAACAGAGACCTTTAGTCCTGCAAAGCCTGAAGTACTTGCTTGGTGACCCTTTAAGAAAAAGATCGGTGACTTCTGGCCAAAGAGGACATTTTTTTCTATTCTGTTTTCTAGAATGACATGAATGAAAAGCTTGCTCTAATTGTGATAAATGACAGAAGTGTGATGGCAGCTCTGTTCATTGTGTGTGTATGTGTTTAGTCACTCGGTTGTGTCTGACTCTTTGTGACCCCATGAACTGCAGCCAGCCAACCTCCTCTGTCCATGGAATTTCCAAGGCAAGACTACTGGAGCAGATTGCCATTTCCTCCTCCAGGGGATCTTCCTGACTCAGCGTACCTCCTGCATTGGCAGGCAGATTCTTTACCCGTTGGACCACCTGGGAAGCTCATCTATTAATTATTGGTATACTATTTTACTGATTGATTCATTTGTCAGATATAATTGGGTTTAAAATAGGGCTAACAGTGAAAAGACAATAAATTTATATCAGCCTCATCTAACTAAAGCATTGATGAGGGGCTTAATTAGACATCAGAGAGTTAGGTATTAGTTGTAGAGCTAGACAGTCTACTGGTGTGAGCAAATTGCCAATTAAACCTATAGGTTCAAGATTCACCAATTTGTTCAAAAGTACAAATGGTCATAGTGGTTAATGTAAAACCACCAAGCTTTAAGATAAACTCCTAGCAAAAAGCCTATAGACTGTCTCACAGTCTACCTCTGTCTCTTGTCTCTTTCCATCTCTAACATCTCAATCTATGTGTGTGTATTCTTCCATCCTACATATTCACTCAAAGAAACTAGAAAATTTGAATGTATTAATACTTTATATATGTCTACATATTTTGTGTTCTAGTTATGTATTAAATGTTTACAAGCACTTATTTATGATCATCTAATCAAATATTAGCACTGTGATAGGTACTAAAAGGGAGCAAAAAGGCACAACTCCCAAATTTGTCAAATCTTCATAATTGGAGAGGATAAATATTTAATACTTTGTTGGGGTTCTTTAATGGACAAGAACCTAGTGATCTGGAGTTGACGACAAGAAAGTGAAAGAAAGAAAGAGGCTAATATTCCCTGGGTTATGCAGAAAACCAATAAAGGCCTAGGACAGAGCTTGTACCACTCATGTAGGCGCAGGGTGCCCTCTCAAGAATTCTTGAGAGGTCTTGAAAGCCCATGCAGGAAAATGAGCTTGGCCTCCGTGCTCCATGGAATCGGCCAGAAAGAGAGATAGAGAGAGAGAGAAAGGAGGACACAGGGACCCAAGTCTCTGGGGGAACAAGGGTGCTTTATTGAATTCTGTGTGGATATATATATATACTATGTTACAAGGTAGCTTCTTCAGAAAAAGATCAAGAGAGCAGACTTTACAAGTTACCAAGGAAACAGGAGCAATAGAGGCCATAAAGCCGAAAGCCAATCCGTATCGAAAGAGGGTCCGTGATCATCGCTTTCACCATAAGGAAGAGCTAACGAAGGAGAGCTCTTCAAGAAAATTAGAGACACCAAGGGGACATCTTATGCAAAGTTGGGCTCAATAAAGGACAGAAATGGGATGGACCTAACAGAAGCAGAAGCTATTAAGAAGAGGTGGCAAGAACACACAGAAGAACTGTACAAAAAAGAGCTTCACAACCAAGATAATCACGATGGTGTGATCACTCACCTAGAGCCAGACATCCTGGAATGGGAAGTCAAGTAGGCCTTAGAAAGCATCACTGTGAACAAACTTAGTGGAGGTGATGGCATTCCAGTAGAGCTATTTCAAATCCTGAAAGATGATGCTGTGAAAGTGCTGTATTCAGTATGCCAGCAAATTTGGAAAACGCAGCAGTGGCCACAGGACTGGGAAAGGTCAGTTTTCATTCCAATCCCAAAGAAAGGCAATGCCAAAGAATGCTCAAACCACCGCACAATTGCACTCATCTCACGTGCTAGTAAAGTAATGCTCAAAATTCTCCAAGACAGGCTTCAGCAAGACATGAACTGTGAACTTCTAGATGTTCAAGATGGTTTTAGAAAAAGCAGAGGAACCAGAGATCAAATTGCCAACATCCACTGGATCATGGAAAAAGCAAGAGAGGTCCAGAAAAACATTTCACTTCAGTTCAGTTCAGTCACTCATTCGTGTCCAACTCTTTGCGACCCCATGAATCGCAGCACACCAGGCCTCCCTGTCCATCACCATCTCCCGGAGTTCATTCCGACTCACGTCCATCGAGTCAGTGATGCCATCCAGCCATCTCATCCTCTGTTGTCCCCTCTCCTCCTGCCCCCAGTCCCTCCAATCATGAGAGTTTTTTCCAATGAGTCAACGCTTCACATCAGGTAGCCAAAGTACTGGAGCTTCAGCTTCAGCATCAGTCCTTCCAAAGAAATCCCAGGGCTGATCTCCTTCAGAATGGACTGGTTGGATCTCCTTGCAGTCCAAGGGACTCTCAAGAGTCTTCTCCAACACCACAGTTCAAAAGCATCAATTCTTTGGCACTCAGCCTTCTTCATAGTCCAACTCTCACATCCATACATGACCACAGGAAAAACCATAGCCTTGACTAGTCGGACCTTAGTCGGCAAAGTAATGTCTCTGCTTTTGAATATGCTATCTAGGTTGGTCATAACTTTTCTTCCAAGGAGTAAGTGTCTTTTAATTTCATGGCTGCAATCACCATCTGCAGTGATTTTGGAGCCCAAAGAAATAAAGTCTGACACTGTTTCCACTGTTTTCCCATCTATTTCCCATGAAGTGATGGGACCAAATGCCATGATCTTCATTTTCTGAATGTTGACCTTTAAGCCAGCTTTTTCATTCTCCTCTTTCACTTTCATCAAGAGGCTTTTTAGCTCCTCTTCACTTTCTGCCATAAGGGTAGTGTCATCTGCATATCTGAGGTTATTGATATTTCTCCCGGCAATCTTGATTCCAGCTTATGTTTCTTCCAGTCCAGCATTTCTCATGATGTACTCTGCATATAAGTTAAATAAGCAGGGTGACAATATACAGCCTTGATGTACTCCTTTTCCTATTTGGAACCAGTCTGTTGTTCCATGTCCAGTTCTAACTGTTGCTTCCTGACCTGCATACAGATTTCTCAAGAGGCAGGTTAGGTGGTCTGGTATTCCCATCTCTTGAAGAATTTTCCACAGTTTATTGTGATCCACACAGTCAAAGGCTTTGGCATAGTCAATAAAGCAGAAATAGATGTTTTTCTGGAACTCTCTTGCTTTTTCTGCTTTATTGAGTATGCCAAAGTCATATGGACATGAACAACAGACTGTTTCCAAACAGGAAAAGGAGTACATCAAGGCTGTATATTGTCACCCTGTTTATTTAACTTCTATGCAGAGTACATCATTAGAAATGTTGGGCTGGATGAAGAACAAGCTGGAATCAAGATTGCTGGGAGAAATAGGTTTGTTCAGTAGGTCTGAACAATAGGTTCAATAGGTTTGTTCAATAACCTCAGATATGCAGATGAAAGATGCTTACTCCTTGGAAGGAAAGTTATGACCAACCTAGATAGCATATTCAAAAGCAGAGATATTACTTTGCCATCAAGGGTCCGTCTAGTCAAGGCTATGGTTTTTCCAGTGGTCACGAATAGATGTGAGAGTTGGACTGTGAAGAAAGCTGAGTGCCTAAGAATTGATGCTTTTGCACTTTTGTGTTGGAGAAGGCTCTTTAGAGTCCCTTGGACTGCAAGGAGATCCATCCACTCCATCCTAAAGGAGATGAGTCCTGAGTGTTTGGAGGGACTGATGCTGAAGGTGAAACTCCGATACTTTGGTCACCTCATGCAAAGAGTTGACTCACTAGAAAAGACCCAGATGCTGGGAGGGATTGGGGGCAGGAGGAGAAGAAGACGACAGAGGATGAGATGGCTGGATGGCATCACTGACTCAATGGACATGATTTTGAGTGAACTCCGGGAGTTGGTTATGGACAGGGAGGCCTGGTGTGCTGCTGTTCATGGGGTCGCAAAATGTCAGACACAACTGAGTACCAGAACTGGACTGAACTGAACTGAATGAAGGCAATCCTATGCAAGAATCCCATCTCTTTGATCTCAGTCCTGGGAGTGGCTTGCCACTCTGCTTGCTCCTATCAGGAACTGATAAGGAACAGAGGGCTCAAGAGAGATAGGAAACAGCACACAGGAATCCTACTGTTAAATATTCCCTGACAGTACATCACAGACAAATTCGTACATTCACATGCATGTATATTTTTTTCTCCCATTTACCTTCTATCTGAGAGGAAAGGCACACATCTTAAGTGTATGACTCCATGAAATACAAGTTGCACGCACCCGTGTAGCCAAGCCAGATCAAGAAACAGAAAATTCCCATTGTTCCCCTAGATGTCCCATCCTGGTCATCCCCATCCTTCAGAGAAAAGCACTGCCTAACTTCTAACCTCAGAGATTCAGACCTGAAATTCCAAAAGCACTGTTTCTGATACACACAATTCAGGACACGTGCATGTCTGCCATCCTTTGAAAAACAGATGTTGGCTGTCCTGGGTGTGTGTACTCCCTTCTCCAGGCAACAGGAACAGATTGACTTGCCTTGTTTGGCCACCTGCCTGGCCTGCTGATTGCAACACTTGTGTTTTTGCATTTTTTGATGGCAGTTTCAAAGTCTTGGTACATTTGACCACCTTGAGCCTTTTGTCTTTTGTGTAACAAGGTAGTGTTAGAGATAAATAAGTACATCAAAAAGGAAAAAAATATATATGTAAAACGACAAATTTATCATGGGCCATATACAGAAAGTAAAAACAGAGTTTGTTACAGGGCATGATCATTTGGACAGAAGAGTTACAGAACCTTTTTCTAATAAAGTAATTATTTAGCTAAGGCAAAAAGTGAGAAGGAAAAAACAAGATGAGAGGAGAAAATATATCCCAGGGAAGTCTCTTTATACATTCATAATTATACTAAGTATTTCACTGTGGGATTTCCCTGACAGTGAAAAATCTGTCTCCATTGCAGAAGACCCCGGTTCAATCCCTGGGTTAGGAAGATCCCCTGGAGAAGGGAATGACAACCCACTCCAGTAGTCTTGCCTGGAGAATCCCATGGACAGAAACCCGGTGGGCTACTGGCCATGGGGTCCCAAAGAGTTGGGCATGACTGAGCAACTAACACTTTTACTTCACTTTTTTTTTTTCCACTTCACTCTACTAATCCCATTAATTTTTTCTGTTTGACTCTTGGCGACCCCATGGACTGTACCTGCCAGGCTCCTCCATCCATTTCCTTCTCTAGGGGATAGTCCCAACCCAGGGATTGAACCTGGGTCTCCTGCATTGCAGGCAGACTCTTTACCATCTGAGCCACAAGGGGGCTTCTAAAAGGTTGTTTTTATATGCTTAAAATGACACTTAACTTTTCCAGTCTCCTTAAATTTTCAGCCATTACTTTTCATGCAATTCTCAGATCACTGGAGCTCCTATTTCATGTAGAAACATGTAACAGAAATCCAAACATTTGAAACAGGAACTACAGCACTCCCTACCAAATTACAGAATGATTCCATCCCCACCCCTCCTAGTATGAGAGAAAGATTTGGTCCTCCTGTGGAGTCTAACGGTCTCAGTATTTGTGGTTGTTTGGTTGTGAGTGTCATGTCCAACTCTGGGACTCCATGGACTGTAGCGTGCAAGGCTTCCCTGTCCTTCACTATCTTCCAGAGTTTGCTCAAACTCATGTCCATGGATTCAGGGATGGCATCCAACCATCTCATCCTCTGTCACCCCCTTCTCCTCCTGCCCTCTATCTTTCCCAGCATTAGGGTCTCAGTATACACTCTGCCAGACTCTCTCCCCTTCTGTGGACTGCCTTGTTTTCCTTAATAAGTCTCATTCATTCTTTCTCTGTCTTATCCTTTATCCTCTTTCTTCCTCATTCTCTCAAATATATTTATAGTTTGTCTTCTTACTTCCAAATTCCCCTACTGTTTATTTTCATCATTCTATTGAAACCACCAAATTCTCTTTCTTACGAAACTTCTATTAAAGCTGAAGTATCTATTACTTCCAAATTCCCCCAAATTTCCTTGTGTTCTTTCGCGGAATGTGTGTGTGTGTCTATGGTTTCTTTGATTGTATTTTTGGGAAGAACCCTTGACGTGAGATCTAACCTCTTAATATTTTAAAGTGCACAATAAAATTTCTATTATATAAGATAAATAAGTTCTGGAGATCTCCTGTACAAGATTAGTACCTATAGTTAACTTCTTGAAATTTAAATCATGTGTATGTACTAATTTCAGAGAATGCAATGGTACCCCACTCCAGCACTCTTGCCTGGGAAATCCCATGGACGGAGGAGCCTTGTAGGCTGCCGTCCATGGGGTCGCGAAGAGTCAGACATGACTGAGCGACTTCACTTTCACTTTTCACTTTCATGTATTGGATAAGGAAATGGCAACCCACTCCATATTCTTGCCTGGAGAATCCCAGGAATGGGAGCCTGGTGGGCTGCCGTCTATGGGGTCGCACAGAGTCAGACACGACTGAAGTGACTTAGCAGCATGTACTAATTTAAATAATGTGTCTGTGTATGTGTATATATCCATATGTACAGTTAAATATATAAAACAAAAAGTGTGTATACATGTATATGTGTATATAATAAATGCAGAATATTAATAGCAAAAAATATATCTTTCATGGAAGTGACTCAATATGAGCTCATTCCAAAGATTTTATTCACTTCATCTGTTACTGAAGGTCCTAGTAAAATGCCCAGAATGATTCAAAAGAGAATTAGACAGTGTTGAGATTTACAGAGTTGGTCACTTAGGAATGAAAAATTAACTAAACGAAAGATACAAAAGTGGTTTTTACAGTCATACAAGGCAATAAATAATAGCAGTTGAGTTTTGTCATAGAAGTCATTTGTATTTCTCCTAGACAAAAATCATTTAAAATTTTCTCAAAGAAGGGTCATCGGCATTTCAATCAGTTCTACAAGTTAACCTTTACTTTTAGGTAGTTGCAGCATATCCTGATCAATAGTAAATAGGAAGCTGAATAAAAGTACCCAGCCCTGGAAAGTCAGAAAATCACCCCTTTGGGTGTGTCTGGTATATAGCACCCAACCACTATACTGAAATAACACCAGGTAATCCTTTGGCTGTTTCCAAATAGAGACAGAAGTGCATGACTTGATTTTTCTGTGTATACTCTTAACTCCTATCATTTTCCCTAGGAAATTGTAAACTGTTATAAATATTTTGACAGTTTTATTAGATGGAAATTTAAATCACCTTTATGAAAAAGGTATCAATTAAAAACTTAAAAATGATTTGTTTGAGGAAATACATTTTATTCAAATAATAGTCAAAGTGCTAAATTCTCTCATGTTCAATGATGTGTAAAAAAACAATTTTAGAAAAGGTGATAGAGCTATAGAAAGAACAAATTATAAAAGTGATTCTGATAGCTAAGAATATGAAATGATGCCAGTCTCAATTGTTGTCATATAAACAAAATGATGACCATACCACCAGCACCACCAACAATAATATAATTCAGAATTCACCCATTAGATTGGAGAAATTTAAAAACATTTAAATGCATCCAGTATTGATGAGGATATAAAGAAATTGCTCTTAGGAACTGTCAGCAATTCTGTAAATGCTGTGGAAAATTTGAAAAGCATCTTGCCATAACTTATTAAAATTCAAATTTCCCATCATTTTTTGGCCCAACAGCTCCACTAATTTTTATTCAGTAAAGATATCTGAACATAAAATATGGCAGTTTTTTTTTATTGTGGCATTATCTGTTATAGCATAAAACTGGAAATAAGAGCAAATAAGCATGAATAGATATTATTGAGTAAATTATACTTCCATACATGTAATATTCTGTGGATACAGAGAATGTTAGAATCACCTGTATGTCTTTTCTGTTTTAAAAGAAATAATGGTAAACTATGGAATGTGTAGCTTATGATCAAATATTTTTTTCTTCCAGTTTTATTGAGATTATAATGGACATATGGTATTGTATAAGCTTGAGGTATACAGCATAGTGATTTGACTTACATGAAGATCATATCTTTGAAAAATAAAAAAACATCTAATAGAAGAGCATTGCTACTGCTAAGCTGCTTCAGTCGTGTCTGTCTCTGTGCGACCCCATAGACAGCAGCCCACCAGGCTCCCCCGTCCCTGGGATTCTCCAGGCAAGAACACTGGAGTGGGTTGCCATTTCCTTCTCCAATGCATGAAAGTGAAAAGTGAAAGTGAAGTCACTCGGTAGTGTCTGACTCTTGGTGACCCCATGGACGGCAGCCTACCAGGCTCCTCCGTCCATGGGATTTTCCAGGCAAGAGTACTGGAGTGGGGTGCCATTGGAGCGTTTACTATTTCCTATTTATGATGAGGTTGTATCAGCAGAGAAAGGTTACACACGAAGTTTTACCAGTGATCAGATTGCAGTTATGAGACTGATATGAGGCTCCAAAATACATTTTTAAATTTGATAATTTAGCATTTTGTTTAAAAGAACATTAATATTTTGAGTTTACATGTAAATTTATCTTTCAAGGCTCTTCTTATGGCATTAAGAATGCAATCTAAACTTTTTTCCCCATCTGTAAGTCTTGTGATTCAGTTCTGCTCCAACTTGACCTTGAACAACTCTAGTACTCCATAACAGCCTTGAGGAATAATAGCTAATTTTTAATTTATTTTGAAAAAGAGTAATTCTTTCTTAACTTAAACACTTTCTATTCACTACCATACACTCTCACTGGAACCATATTTCCCGAAATTTTTTTGGCTGATTCACTTTGTCACTTGCGTGTAATTGTCACTTTGATCCTTTAGTAGAAATTAGGTCCCCCAGTCATGAATTCTCATAAGGATTCTGGAGAATTTAGTTTTTTAATAGAAACCAAATCGACCTCATATGAAGCTCAGAATTGCTAATATGAAGATTTTGAGCATGCTCTGCAAGATGAACTAGATAAATATTCATTAAATGTAATTTTTAAAAAGTAGAACCCTATTATGAGAGAAAACAAGGGTCAGGTGTACAATTCTGGACTGTATCATTTAGAAAGAATTTCGACTTGTCATGCAAAAGTCTCATGTGGCAAGATTATTTCAACATAGTATTAATTTGCCTTGGATAAGAATGATTGTCCTTGCTTGATCTTTATTCCCAACTATAAGGTGGTTAATTGGAAACATTTTCATTGGATAAAAGAAGGGAGTTTTATAAGTTTGTTTACTAGCCTAAATATTTAAGATCATAGGTCTATTTTTTGGACTTTATAGACTTAGGTTGTTTCAGATTAAAAAAAAAGTTTTGACTATTTGGTTTAGAACCTTCTAAAGACAAATATTTAGATAGAATGAAGCATTATGTTAGATGTTCTGACAAGATGAAGTATAAACTATCCAACTAACTTGGAAGAAGAGTTAAGTGTTTTATATTTAGGGGGCAAACTCTGACTGAAGTAATAGAAACAGTCTCTTTCAAATGATTTATCTGGCCGGAGTCATGTACTGAATGCAAAGAGTGGAAGCTTATCATATTAAATTGTTGCATTAGATAGGCCTGGCTAGCTAACCATGGACAAATCATATCTTAAGAGGATATCCTTTACCTCGGTTATGAATATTTTTAAAATAATGTTATTTTTATTTACTTTCTGACTGTGCTGGGTCTCCGATGCTGCACAAGGTTGTCTCTTATTTGTGGCAAGCAGGGGCTACCCCCTGTTAGTGGTGTGCAGGTTTCTCATTGTGGCGGCTTCTCTTGCTGCTGGAGCGTGGGCTCTAGGGTCTGTGGCCTTCAGTAGCTGCAACACGCAGGCCCAGTAGTTCCGGCTCTCAGTCTCCAGAGCGCAGGCTCAGTAGCAGTTGCTCCGGTCCGTGGCATGTGGAATCTTCCCGGATCAGGGGTCAAAGGTCAAACCCATGTTTCCTGCATTGGCAGGTGGATTCCTCACCGCTGAGCCAATAGGGAAGCCCAGGTGATGAGTATTTTGAAACACATCAGTATAGATGTTTTTATTTGTTTTGTTTGGAAAGAGTTACATTACCCTGAGCTGTGAACCTTGATACACAATACATCCTTAATAAAACAGATGTATCAGAAATCTGTATGATAGATTATTCTGTCTGGTTACATGAGGCTGTGAGTATACATTTCATTATCAAAGAAAGGCATGAATTTTTGTGTCTTAAAATAGAATGATTTATAGAACTATAGGTTTTATTTTGGTGGTGATGTTTAAATAGTTGTTGGGTTTTTGATACAAGTTGAATGGCCTGGGGAGATCGTATGACCTATGCTCCTAAGCTAAAATATATGCAAGATATAAAATTAATTCAATAGGAGGGGAGCAAAATTAGTATGTAAGATATTTAAATAGATCACATAATATAAAAATATTTGCATCTGAGTTTTTTATACCCAATAAAAATATAGTTTATAAACCACAACTTTTCACCAGCTTACAAATTATGTATATATAGTTGTATAACTACTGTAGTTGTTGACATCACTTAAAGCTTCAATGCAAGAACATTAGTCCAAGTTTTACTCTCCATTATTATTTATGGATGCAGATGAAATAAAGGGAAAGGTGGAAGTGTTAAATTCTGGATTATTATTGGCATAAAGTTTTCTAGTTCACTTGATTTATAGATGCATATGTATAACAGTCAGACAAAAAATTTGTTGACAGACTTTATTTGTATATGTACACAGTTCACTGATAAAATATTATCAGCTTCCCCATTAATTGGACAATGTCAAAGTCATTGTAAGTTAAAATGAAAAGTCTGTTTGTGCCCCTTCTGTAAAAATTGGCACAAATATGAATTCTTTTTTTGAACACATATAAATTAGGCACTAGAGTTACAAAAAATCATAAAATGACAATCAATCCCTCAAAGTGAGGGCTTTGGTTTAACTCTCCTATATATAGTTTTTCCTCGTGACAAATCAGCATATTTTCAAAAGCTTCAAGGGACTATTTTTTTTTGTAGAACTCTGCTCTGTGGAGACTTACTTCATTATCCCCTAGGAAAAATTTCTTTAGAAAATAAACAGTGAGCATTGATCACAAGCTTAATATTCTGGAGAACATTCCAAAGCTAAAGAAGGTATATATATGTAAGTTATAAGCCACTGACGCATGCAAACGAGCACCAGCTGTGCATAAGGGTGATGGATGTGCAGTGCCCAAGTGATTACCCAAAACAGGGTTTTTCAAAGGAATATATCAGTAGGAATGAGACCAAAAATTTGGTTGAATTTCAGCAATAATATCGTAGACCTTATATTACATATGTGAATTCTCAGAGACAACAGTAATGATATACAGTAGTTACGAAACTTCACTTGTGTACATACATGCTAAATGAGCCACAGCTACAGAGCCCGC
>NW_024070202.1:22856938-23034797 GCF_014754425.2 Oryx dammah | reverse complement strand
ATAAATTTTTTAGAGGAAAATATAGGGGTATATCTTGATGCCTAAATTTGACAATGGATTCTTATGTAAGACACCAGTAGCATGAACAACAAAAGAAAATATATATGTAAATTGAACTTCATCAAAATTAGAAGTATGTGCTTCAAGGACACTGTCCAGAAAGTGAAATGACAGCGCAGATATATAAGGGTAAGTAATGGTGAATCGTGTATCTGACAAGAGACTTGTATCTGTAATATATAAAGAGCTCTTACATCTCAATAACAAAAAGATGAATAATCCAGTTCAAAAATGGGGAAAGTTTCTGAATAGATATTTCTTTGAAGAAAAATATAAATGCTCAATAAGCATATGCAAAAGTACTTGACATCATTACTGATCAGAAAATTGCAACTTGAAACCACAATGAACTACCATTCCATATCCATTAGGTTAGCTAGAGTTAAAAAGTCAGATTAATAATATGTGTTGAAGAAGTAAAGAAATCACAGCCCTTACACCTTGCTGTTTGGATTGTAAATGATTGCTACCACTCTGGAAAGCAGTCTGGCACTTACTCAAATGGTTAAACATAGAGTTAGCATGAAAGTGGAAGTTGCACAGTTGTGTCCGACTCTTTGTGACTCCATGGACCATACAGTCCAAGGAATTCTCTAGGCCAGAATACTAGAGTGGGTAGCCTTTCCCTTCTCCAGGGGATCTTCCCAACCCAGGAATGGAACCCAGGTCTCCCGCATTGTAGGCAGATTCTTTACCAGCTGAGCCATAGGGAAGCCCAAGAATCCTATCCCTTCTCCGGCAGATCTTCCCAACCCAGGAATCAAAATGGAGTCTCCTGCATTGCAGGCAGATTCTTTACCAACTGAGAGTTAGCATATGACCTAGGTAAATTACACTTACACTCCTAGGTAAATTTCCAAGAGAAATGAAAGCATGTGGTCGCACAAAGAGTTTTATATTAATGTTTATAGCAACATTATTTATAGAAGTCAAAAGTTGGAAACAACCAAAATGTCCACCAATGGATAAATAAACAAAATATATTCATACAATGAATTATTATTCAGCCATGAAATGGAATAAACTATTGATACATGCTACAACATAGATGAACCATAAAAGCATTATACCAAGTGAAAGAAGCAAGTCACAAAAGGCAACATATCATATGATTGCATTTATATGCAATATCCAGAATAGGCAAATTTATAGGAATTGAAAGTAGGTTAGTAGTTGCTGAGGAGAGAAAGGGACTGAGAGATCTGGGGATTAGGGACTAAGGGAATAATATTAAAGGATACAGGGTGTCTTTTAAAGGGTATAAAAATGTTCTAAAGTTTACTTTGAGTGTATTGAAAAACATTGGATTGTATACATTAAATGGTTGAATTCTACAGAATGTGAATTCTGTTTCAATAAAGCTGTAAAAAACAAATAAACAAACAAAACAGTCTCTGCCCCAGGTGGTTTAGCTACTTCCCCAAAGTATGTAGTGTGAAAAGCCCATAAATGGACAAAAATATGATCAGCTTCTTCTTATCTTCCTTTAGGCCATATCTTATTCATTATGGGCAAGAGCCACTTCCAAAGTAGATCAGGTCTTCATTCCCATTAGCTTTTGGCCTTTGGTCAGTTCACAGCACAGAAAGAGCTTTCTCTGGCAGACAGTTTTAGACCACCAACAAATTCACCTATGAGGTCGAGCAAGTATCATTGTGGTTTTTACAAGTTTTTTCTTAGAGTGATATTTTTATATAACTATTGAGTGCTTTTGCAAAATGATTTCAATGTTGAGACATATAATCTTGATCAAGATTTATAACTTCTTAAAACTACCTTTTAAATATGATTTCAAGGGTCATAACTAAGTTAGGTTAGAGCTCAAATTTAATATCTATTTGAAAAAGATTTCAAATTCTTTCTCCATTTTCTCTGAGTAAACCAGTGCATTCCTTTTTCTGTTCTCTATTTTGAACACATTAATATTAAATACCTCATATTGAAAATGATCATTCTTTTTGCTCAAATCCTTTTTAAAGACTGCAGTCATAGGAACATAAAGCCACGTCTGGTAGGTATATCTATGTTTATATGAATCTACCCTACCAAATAAAACTTATCTTATTTCAAAGTTAAATGAAATTTAACATTTGCCCATTAGTAAGGACCCCAACAGGAAACTGATTAAACACTCAAGTAAGGCTAATTTGAGAAGGGTTTATTTACAAAGGACTTACTACAAAAGCATGGGTAGGACCAGGGTATCAGATGCAGTGAAGTTGTTACTACCTAGACCCCAGCGAATGAAGGGAGGAAGAGGAGAAAGTGAATGAGCTGCCTTGAGAGGAGCATACATTTCCCTCAAGGCTCAGTTCACCTGGCAAACTTGTGGTGACTTCACAGGGAGGGAAGGAAATTAAATAGCTTCAAGTCTGAATGGAAATTTTCATTCATCTATATGTGAAGGAATGATGCCGTTTTTTCAGATTTGTGTTTAACTTTAGCTTATTTTGAGGTCTGTTTTGCTGTTTTCCATTTATGTTTTAGCCAGATCTATTGTAATTACCTCTATGACCTCATCACAGACTTTTTTTCTTCCAGTTTTATTGAGAAATAATTGACATAGAGTATTGCACAGGTTCATGGTATACATCATAATGATGTGATATAGACCATGAAAAGATTGTCCCAATATGTTTAGTGAATGTATCTCATAAAGTTACAATATTAAATAGGAAAAAAAATTTTCCTTGGGTTGAGTACTCAGGTTTCACTGTCTCAATAGCTTTCAGATATATCATACAGCAGTGTTGATTACCTATATCATATTATATATTACATTCCTAGTATTTATCTTATAACTTGATTACTTAGTTCCGCCTCCCCTCACCTGCTACCTGTGGTAGCAATGAATCTGATCTCTTTGAACAGTTTTTGAAGTATAATTTTCTACAACATTTTGTTAGTTCCTGTTTCAAAACAGTGATTTGGTATTTCAAGAAGACCACCAAGATAAGTCTAGTTACCATTTGCCAACCTACAGGGATATTACATGAGTATTGCCTATGTTCCCCACTTTGTGCATTGCATCCTCATGACATTTATGTTGCAACTAGAAATTTGTACCTGTTTATCTCGCTCCCCTATTTCTCTTCCCCTCTCATGTCTCGCCCCTCTGGCAGCCACCTCTTTGATTTTTGTGTCTGAAAGTTTCTGTTTTGTCACATTTGTTCATTTGTTTTGTTTCTTACATTCCATATGTAAGTGAAATCATACAGTATTTGTCTTTGTCTGACTTATTTCACTTAGCACAATTCTCTGTAGGTCTATCCATGTCGTTGGAAAGGGCAAGATTTCATTCCTTTTTTATGGCTGAGCAATAGTTTGCTATGTGTATGTGTACATATGTATATATGTATGTTTGTGTGTATTGATATATATATATATATATTTGTATATCACCTCTTCTTTATCCATTCTTGGGCATTTTGATTGCTTCCATATCTTTTGGCTATTATAAATAATGCTACAGTGAACATACTGCTGCTGCTAAGTCACTTCAGTCGTGTCCGACTCTGTGCGACCCCACAGATGGCAGCGCACCAGGCTCCCCCGTCCCTGGGATTCTCCAGGCAAGAACACTGGAGTGGGTTGCCATTTCCTTCTCCAGTGAACATAAGGGTGTATATATCTTTTCTTTTTTTTTTTTTTAGTGGTGAAAACATTTAATATCTAGTATTTTATGAATTTTCAAGTATAGAACACTATATTGTTATTTATAAACACAAGGCTGTACATTAGATCCCCAGAACTTATTCATATTCTCTTAAGTGGAAATTTATACTCTTTGTCCAACATCTCTCCAATTCCTCCACCCCCTTATTACTGTTCTCAATTTCTTTGAATAAATACCAGAGAGTGGAAATGCTGGAGCATATATTAGTTCTATTTTTAATTTTTTGAAGAAACTCAGTACTGTTTTTCTTCATGGCTATACAATTTACATTCCCACCAAGAGTGCATGTAGGTTCCCTTCTCTCCACATCCTGACCAACACTTGTTTGTTCTGTTTTTTGATAGTAGCCAGTCTGATAGGTATTGGGTGATATCACTTTCTGGTTCTGATTTTCATTTACCTGGTAACTACTGATGTTAAGCCTTTTCATATGTTTATAGACCATCTGTATGTCTTTATTGGGAAAAAAACTGTTCAGCTCCTCTACCCTTTTTTTAATCAGGTTGGATTTTTCAACGGTGAGTTGTGAGAGTTTTTTGGATATTTTTGGTATTAACCCCTTATCTGATATATTGTTCAGTTCAGTTCAGTCGCTCAGTCGTGTCTGACTCTTTGAGACCCCATGAATTGCAGCACACCAAGCCTCCCTGTCCATCACCAACTCCCGGAGTTCACTCAGACTCACGTCCATCGAGTCCGTGATGCCATCCATCCATCTCATCCTCTGTCGTCCCCTTCTCCTCCTGCCCCCAATCCCTCCCAGCATCAGAGTCTTTTCCAATGAGTCAACTCTTCACATGAGATGGCCAAAGTACTGGGGTTTCAGCTTTAGCGTCATTCCTTCCAAAGAAATCCCAGGGCTAATCTCCTTCAGAATGGACTGGTTGGATCTCCTTGCAGGCTAAGGGACTCTCAAGAGTCTTCTCCAACACCACAGTTCAAAAGCATCAATTCTTCAGTGCTCAGCCTTCTTCACAGTCCAACTCTCACATCCATACATGACCACAGGAAAAACCATAGCCTTGACTAGACGTACCTTAGTCGGCAAAGTAATATCTCTGCTTTTGGATACACTATCTAGGTTGGTCATAACTTTTCCTCCAAGGAGTGTCTTTTAATTTCATGGCTGCAGTCACCATCTGCAGTGATTTTTGAGCCCAAAAAAATAAAGTCTGACACTGTTTCCACTCTTTCCCCATCTATTTCCCATGAAGTGATGGGACCGGATGCCATGATCTTCGTTTTCTGAATGTTGAGCTTTAAGCCAACTTTTTCACTCTCCTCTTTCACTTTCATAAAGAGGCTTTTTAGTTCCTCTTCACTTTCTGCCATAAGGGTGATGTCATCTGCATATCTGAGGTTATAGATATTTGCTTACTTTCTTGCAAATCCCATCTCTAACATTAATTAATGAGGTCAGTTAATTAACTCTACTTCAGTTTTCTCACCTGTAAAATAGAGATGCTAGTAACTTCTTTTGGGGGCAATTTGAGAATTAAATAAGGTAAAACATATAAAATAGTTTTTTACTACTGCTTCTCTTGGGCTTCCCTGGTGGCTCAGATGGTAAAGAATCTGCCTCCAGTGCAGGAGACCAGGTTCAATTCCTGGGTTGGGAAGATTCCCTGGAGAAGGGAATGGCGACCCACTCCAGTATTCTTGCCTGGGAAATCCCATGGACAGAGGAGCCTGATAGGCTACAGCCCACAGGGTTGCAAAGAGTTGGACATGACTGAGTGAAAGTGGTTTCCATTTCCATACTTACTGTACTTATTAAGTGTTCTTAATATTAATATTATTGTTATCATTATCATCACTATTATTGTGGGCTTATCTGCATACATACACTGCTATGAAATTTAAGAGAAAGAAATTGTGCACATAAGTGATAGAAAAGAAAGAAATTTAATATTTATGCTAACCATGAGCCTGCACTTGGCTTAGCTGGTAGGGAATCCACCTGCAATGTGAGAGACCTGGGTTCAATCCTTTGGTTGGGAAGATCCCTTGGAGGAGGGAACCCACTCCCGTGTTCTGGCCTAGAGAATTCCATGGACTATATAGTCCATGGGGTTGCAAAGAGTCAGACAACTGAGTGACTTTCACTTCACTCCACACTTTGTGAAGTGCTTTTACTATATTATCCATATTTTACTCTTACAAAAAATTTGTCTTAAAACTTTCATTTTCTCCCAGGTTTGTCATTAACCAACTTGTCACATATGCATGTTGATATAACAGGTTCCGCTCTTATGAAATTGTTTTTATTTGCCTAAGTTGAAACATTCCTCTTTCCCTCATATGAAAAATCTCACTACATACCTCAGCCACCAAACACATGTCCATGTTGTCCTTGAGGCTCCACTCAAATGGCACCTCTCATAGTAACCATTGTCTTCATGCTTCTGTCTTATCAGTTGCCATCATGATGAGGGTAGGTGTTCCTAGATCAGCTCCTTCATTTCACCATGAGCTCCTCGACTTGTTTAGCAGCCATCCTTCCACTTCAGTTCAGTTCAGTTCAGTTCAGTTCAGTCGCTCAGTCGTGTCCGACTCTTTGCGACCCCATGAATCGCAGCACGCCAGGCCTCCCTGTCCATCACCAACTCCCAGAATTCACTCAGACTCACGTCCATCGAGTCCGTGATGCCATCCAGCCATCTCATCCTCTGTTGTCCCCTTCTCCTGCCCCCAATCCCTCCCAGCATCAGAGTCTTTTCCATTGAGTCAGCTCTTTGCATGAAGTGGCCAAAGTACCGGAGTTTCAGCTTTAGCATCATTCCTTCCGAAGAACGCCCAGGGCTGATCTCCTTCAGACTTAGATGGTGCGTACTGAGTGTTGAGCAGGAGGAGGAACAGAAGAGTGTGAACAAGAGGGTAGCAAAAGCCGAGACAGCACTGTGTGGCTCTAAAACCTCTCAAACAGTCAATGCAGTTTTCCCTAAGCTTAATGCTGTTTTTCCTTAGTTCTGATTAATTTGAAGTTAGTTTAGGTAAGGATAAAGAAGCAGTTCACACACTTAATCTTCTCTTGCTATTTTCAAATTTGTGCTGCATTCTTGCATGTAGAACCATGCACCACATTTGAAGTTTCATTATTTTGTTGTAATAATGTGATGGAAGAGCACAAAATAATGGCAAAAAAAAAAAAAAAGATTTTGAGAAAATATATTCTAATTAAAAGAGATGGAGGAGGCAATGGCAACCCACTTCAGTACTCTTGCCTGGTAAAGTATAAAATATGTTTGTTTCAGAAAAGGGAAGAATACGGAATTAAAATAACTAAAATAAGAAATAGGTATTGATCCTACAACCCAGAATAACTGCCATGTAAAATTTCTGTATGTTTTCTTCCTATACTTTTATTTATATTGCAGTGTACAACCAGAACACACTTTTTAAAATTTTCTTATTTCCAAAATATGAAATCATAGTAAATTTCTTCGGAAATATACATTTTAAATAGCATATTGAATTTGACTGTATAAACGAACATCCCCTAACCAAGTCTATGGCATATTCAAGAAAGAGAAAAGCTATATTTGCTATAGAAAATGATGACAAGAGGTGATGTTATCTGGCCTTCTCTAAGTCGTTCTGTGAGGAATAGGGCTTGGGGAATCAGTGCAAAACTACTGATATTATGGCTACTACTCTTGCTAAGAGTATAAAACTAAACTTCATCTGTAACCCAGGAGTCTTGTGTCTTCCACCAACATTTATAAAACTGTGATGATAACCATATAGTTTATATTCTCACCACAGGAGTATAGAGAATACCATCTTCACCTTATTATAGCTTCTGATGTATAGTTTATAGTTTATTTCAAGAAAGGAGCAAAGAGGTGAGCAGGGAGAAGAAAATATGAGGCCGTGTTGGCTCTGTCAAGGGTTTGGAGTTTTGTCTTGAGAATAATCAGAAAGACTAAGTGTGTTTAAGACCATAAAGAAGGCTGAGTGCTGAGGAATTGATGCTTTTGAACTGTGGTGCTAGAGAAGACTCTTGAGAGTCCCTTGGACTGCAAGGAGATCCAACCTGTCCATCCTAAAGGAAACCAGTCCTGAATATTCATTGGAAGGACTGATGCTGAAGCTGATGTTCCAATACTTTGGCCACCTGATGTGAAGAAGTGACTCACTGGAAAAGACCCTGATGCTGGGAAAGATTGAAGGCAGGAAGAGAAGGGGACGGCAGAGGATGAGATGGTTGGATGGCATCACGGACTCGATGGACATGAGTTTGAGCAGGCTCCAGGAGTTGGTGATGGGCAGGGAAGCCTGATCTGCTGCAGTCCATAGAGTCACAAAGAGTCGGACAGGAGTGAGGGACTGAACTAAACTGACCTGAAGTGTGTTTAACCAGGAAAGTGATGTGATCAGATCTGCACCTGAGGGTGACTCATCCCCTGGAGGAGGGTATGGAAGCCCACTCCAAATGTTCTTGCCTAAAGAATACCCAGGGACAGAGGAGCCTGATGGCCTACAGTCCATAGGGTTGCACAGAGTTGGACACAACTGAAGTGACTTAGCATGCATGCACACAGAGTGATGCAAGGCTTCTGGTTCAGACGCTGCTACAGTTACTTTGGGCTAGGATGGTGGTATCAGAGAACAAAAGTGAGAAAGGGTGAGAAGTAATTGGGAAGGAGCAAACGGAAAGAGGGAGAGCCACAAGGGAAGCCCGAGTTTTAGAAAAGTGGCGATTGAAATGTGTAAGTCAGCTACAAAATTGAACTGAAATCGTGTTGGTGAATGAGAATTTCTAAAGAACGAGTATTAACAGGACTCAAGAAAAAGAACCTTGCAGAATTCCATCTTTTAATTGTTAGAGAAAATGGGGAGTGAATACGTAACTAGGGATATGTAGCCAGAAATGCAGGAAACAAAACATGAAGGGATGTTACAATGCAAAGGTTAAGAGACTGCCTGAGAAAGAGCAGTCACATGTATCATACGCCACAGGCATCTCTAATAGCATGATGAAACCCTTTGATTTTAGCATCACGAAGGGGATGACTTATGACATCAACATGATGAATTTTAATGAAATGTTAAAGAAAGCAGCCAGAGTTGAATGGTTTGAGAGGTAAGTGGGAGAGCAACAACATAAAGAAACTTGTAAAAATGTTTAGTTGTGAAAGAGGTGAGCAATGGTGAAAGGTAACCATTGCAGTGGAGCAAGCATCAGTGAGGGTTTCTTTTAAGAAGGGAATCCTGAGTGGGTTTAATTCAGAGGGCAAAAATCCAGCGGAAAGAGAGAGAGTATGAAAATTCAGGTAAAGGTGAGGATATAATGTAGCTGGAAACGGGTTTGCTCTATAAAGAGCCCACAAATCCACTGTAATGGGAAACAAAGGGGACCAGGTGGGTGCTGGGTTGTGTAGGCTCTAAAACAGTAAACTATTGAAGCAGTGCCCTTCTAGCGATTTCTAGTTTCTCAGCAGCAGATGCTGTGGTCATTTCTTGAGAGTAGGGGAGATTTGAAGAGAGGGCCATAGTCTATGTGAGGCTCCATGCTGCAGAGACTGCTGGATGGACAGTCTCTACCGTCCTCACCCTACCGTGCTGATTGATTCTGAAGATGAGATGTATACAGAGACTGTGTGCCAAGCCAAGTCACAGTAAAACTCTGTTTCAATTCTTACATTAAAATCTGTCCTTTTCCTGGCAATAAAATATAGAGACAGAATTGTAAACTGAAGAACTAACCTCCATATTATGCTCATGGATACATATCTAACTAAATGGAAAAGATGAAAGCTGCCATCTTTCTGGAGTGCTGTCTGCTAACCAGTCTCGGAGAACTGGCTGGCTGCCCTTGATCCTGAAAAGAATTCCTCTTTGCCTTTGTGTTGAGTGAAAGAGTCAGGCATTCACCCCCCAGTGGTGGAGGCATCGCTCCTTCGTGCTTGGCCGTGGGACCACCAGATGTATCACATAAATGCTCTAATGGAGAATGGTGGGCTAGGAACACAGGAGATAATCTCATGCAGGCAGATGCTAGCAGTCAAGATTACTCAAGCTGTATTGAAATTTCCTTTGCACCTGGCGCTGGAGGTGTTAGCCATGCCAGTTCAATCCTTGCAACACAGATGTTCTTGTTGTACCACTTTGTATGTATAACATTTCAGTGTCTGTTCAGCTTTGCCATAGCGCACATAAATACTGTAATCCAAAGACCACCCATTTGTTAGTGCACCTGCATCGTCAACCAGATTTCTTTCATCCTTTTCAATGACTGCTCAACATTTTTCTAATGAGAGAGCTATAGAGTGAATAACCTTCTGTATCTGCCAGATAACTTGACAAAAATGATGATGATGATGATAAAAATAACAATGCCAGATCCCTCCTCTAAGAAAAATAAATAAAAACAATGTTATTAAGACATTGAAGTAAACTGAATTATCCTTAAGCAAAGATAATTTTATGGACCTCCAGTTTAAGCTTTTATTTCTGATTAGTGAAGATAGGTTATATAAATGGATTATTTTGTTCAAAGCTAAATTCTCCTGTTCTCTTCAAATAGATTGGTAGAGCTTACCTCTTAAGGAGCAGATTTTCCTGTATGTGAACCTCTGAAGGCCCCATTTTAAATTAATAGCAGAGAGCTCTGTGCAGCTGGAGACTGGATATGACCTCCTGAATATGGGATAAAAAAACCTTTGGAGGCAGGCAAGATCATTACTCTAGAGAATACCCTTGTGTAGTTGCTATCTTACTGAACTAGGGAAAGGGCATCAAAACGTTTTGATCTTGTTTTCATAATTGCAAGCAGCGTCTGTAGCCTTCCAAATAGCTGATTTTGAAAGATCTCTCTCTATGAGAAGGAATTTCAGTGCTACTTAATTTTGGTCTGGGGGGGAAATGGAACTGCCTTTCATTATTCATTTGAAACAAATAAATGTTTAAACATGAGCTATATTTTAAAAATAGATAAGTGGTGATGGTTTTCAAAGTTTTTTCATCAGTAGTAATAGTTTTCCAGGTTTATATTCATGTCCTTCTTGCTTCCCATTCTGCACATGGCCACAATTATATTCTCCCTGAGACTTATACATGTGCCCACAGAGAAAAGGGAAACAACACATGCCATTATATCAATATTACTGTAGTAATTTAGTAATTCTTTGTGCCAAATATTGAGGCAATCAAGAAGCCGGCTAATTAAGGGATGGAGTAGAAAGAAGAGGAGAACCCAAGAGGAAGAATGAAGAAACGAAAGAAGTAAATGAAAAAAATTAAAACTAGTTATACCGAGAGCCCAGAAGGCTTGAATGTCCTTTTATTTATTTCTGACAACTCTTGGAGGTCTAGGACAGGACTGAAGAAACACTGGCAATGTATTCAGTGAATAGTTATGGAATTGGGCTAGCTGTGGAGGTTACCTAGTAGTGCTGTATTCCAAAGTTAAAGACATAAGGCTGGAATGCAGAAAAATCAAGAAGAAAGCAGTAAAAGTAGTTTCTTAAATATTTTAAAGTTAATGCAACTATTTCCATTTAGAACTCTTTTATTCTGTGCCAAAAAACCGGCATATGTGTACACATAGGTACAAAGAATCATCCATAACTTGGAAGAAAGAAAGACGAAGAAGAAGACATATAAAGAGGAAGAACTCAGGGCTGTCTGGCAATCCCTGCTGCTGCTGCTGCTAAGTCGCTACAGTCATGTCTGACTCTGTGCGACCCCATAGACGGCAGCCCACCAGGCTCCCCCATCCCTGAGATTCTCTAGGCGAGAATACTGGAGTGAGTTTCCATTTCCTTCTCCAATGCATGAAAGTGAAAAGTGAAAGTGAAGTCGCTCAGTCATGTCTGACTCAGCGACCCCGTGGACTGAAGCCTACCAGGCTCCTCCGTCCATGAGATTTTCCAGGCAAGAGTACTGGAGTAGGGTGCCATTGCCTTCTCCAATTAATTCACTAGTTTACCACGCAATAAAATAACAAAGGCTTTGAATAAGTTAAACTGGCTAGTAACAACTAATCAGTTTTCTTCAGTGATTAGTGTTCTTCTACACAGGCAGGATAATTAATTCATGGATCATCTTTCTGGTCTATCTTCAACTATTCTTACACTACATAATCAATTAGGGACATCTTTTTACAGATATACGAAGAGAACACAGGTGGCTTTACGTAAGTTGAGTTTGCTAAATCTGTTTGTTATGACAGGGGATTTCTGACACAAAAATTGCTCACTGCACACTAAACCCCAGAGAAGTGATGAAATAAGACAGCTGATGTTAGGAGGTATATGGGAGTGGGATCGTTAAGACTTTTACAAATTATAATAACGGGACAAGACACAAAGCTGGAATATTGGAGTTTGGGATACAGAACACTCCCCCATCAGTATTTATATTGATCGCTCAGTTCAGTTCAGTCGCTCAGTCGCGACACCATGAATCACAGCACACCAGGCCTCCCTGTCCATCACCAACTCTTGGAGTTCACTCAGACTCACGTCCATTGAGTCAGTGATGTCATCCAGCCATCTCATCCTCTGTCGTCCCCTTTTCCTCCTGCCCCCAATCCCTCCCAGCATCAGGGTCTTTTCCAGTGAGTCGACTCTTCGCATGAGGTGGCCAAAGTACTGGAGTTTCAGCTTCAGCATCCTTCCTTCCAAAGAAATCCCAGGGCTAATCTCCTTCAGAACAGACTGGTTGGATCTCCTTGCAGTCCAAGGGACTCTCAAGAGTCTTCTTGAACACCACGGTTCAAAAGCATCAATTCTTCGGCGCTCAGCCTTCTTCACAGTCCAACTCTCACATCCATACATGACCACAGGAAAAACCATAGCCTTGACTAGACGGACCTTTGTTCACTCAGACCTAATTAAAAGAGTCTACGACCCTTATTTGTATACTGTTAATCAAGTCATTAATGCAATATAAGTTATCTGTGAAATGAGTCTTTGATCTTTCATAGAAGGAATTCTTTTTTCATTTAAAACAAATTCACACTTTTTGTAAAAGTCACTGTTTTGAGCATATTTCTTTGAAAAATGTTGATGGTTTTGTAATTATTTATTTTCTTAGATTTCTTTTGCACTACAGTTTTTAGGATCCTTTGTGAAATAGTGTGACTACTGCATTTTGCAGCATGAATGGTAGTAAATGGTCTTAAGTTCTTAACAACAAATGGATTTCTCTAGAGAGATGAAAATGGTGACTCATCAGTTTTTCTTATCCCCCTAAAAAGTGGCTCTGCTTCAACAGATACTTGCCAGTTTTTAATTTATCCATGACTTCTCACCCTACCCCACTCCCATATACCATGACTTCTCACCCTACCCTACTCCCATATACCTCCTAACATCAGCTGTCTTGTTTCCTGGCAATCCCTAGCATCCAGTATAAACAAGAAATGTTTGAAATAGACTTGAGCCTCCATTAATCCTCCCGGCCACCTACTTCAAAAATGAGGACAAAATAGAATCTATTTCTTTATTCTAGACTAATCTTTGTGCTTTTTGATTTTTCGAAGGCCTTCTAATACTACACTGCCACTCCAGTTCAAGAATCTGGAGCACTGGGACCTCCCTGGTGGTCCAACTATAAAGAATCCACATCCCATTGCAGGGGGACACAAGTTTGATCCCTGGTCCAGGAAGATTCCACATGCCTCGAGGCAACTAAGTCTGTGCACCACAACTACTGAAGTCTCTGTGCTCTGGGAAGGGAAGTTACCACAATAATCAGCCCATGCACCATAACTAGAGAGTATCCCCCTCTCACCACAATTGAAGTCTGACCACAGCAATGAAAACCTAGTACAGCCAAAAATAAATAAATACATACATAAATAAATTCACAGATACAGAAATTAATTTGTTAAAAAGAATCTGGAGTACTAGTACTCACTATTACTATTAACCCTTGGAATGCTTTACTATTTAAATGAAATGCTTTTATTGTTAACAATATTGGCAACAGCTATTTAGAACCTGACCTGTACCAAGTATGGTGCTTTTTTTTAAACATATGCTCTTATAGATATTTTATTTTGCAATCAAAGAGACAGGTACTTGCAAAGTTTAAATATTTTTCAAGGTCACATAATTAGTAACTGAAGTCACAACAATGTGGATTTAGATCTCATAAAGTTTCCGTGTTTAATCACTAGCAAACTTTACTGAGAAGATCATAGAGCAATTTTACAAACAAAATTCTGTAGACATGTTCAAGGATCACATGAGAAATGGTATTAAGTAATATTTAAATTTTGAGATTGCTAATTTGTAACATTATATTTTACTTTGCCAAGAGGATATAGGATTGGGTTGCATTTTTTTCTCCTGTTTTTTATTTAATAGTATTAGTAGCCCCAGAGTCTCTCCAAAGGACAGAATCAGGCTTAAAAGCTGCACTACCAGGAACCACAGGCAAAGTCCATCGCCTCACTTTTCCACAAGGAACGCTACTGTCACGGCTTCTGTGGAAGAGCACAGTACCTTACAACAGAGGTGCAGGATCCTAGCTTCTGACAGTCTTCCCTCTGAAAACACTTTCTCCATGCCATCCTGGCCAAAGTCCTTTCTGCCTGGCACCTCCTTCAGGGCTCAGGTTCCAAATGAAAGCCTCACATGATGTGCCTATTGGCAGTGCCCACGTCACATGCTGCTGGACCCCATGTGCTGGGTCACGTGCAGGCACACCACGTGCTGGTGGGTCACAAGCTGATGGATCATATGCTGACTCCAAAGGAGGCAGAGCCAGGGAGCTGCTGCTCTTGGCCGAAGGCAGAATTTATGTTCCTGAAACGCAGGGAGATGACTTTAAAAGTGCTGAGCAGCAAGGGGGAAAAAAAACCAAATGTCTTCACCGCTGAATAAGAAAAAAGATGAAAAGTTATTTTCAACACCTTTATTCTCCATCTCATACTTTTTTTTTAACCTTAATACTTAACATTTTCTCTATCATATATGTCTTTTAGTTGAATATTTTCTTAGCAACTGCTGTGTGTTGTCCTTTACCACTGCAGTTCAGTAATAAAATTTACTTCCCTATCAGACTTCTTGCTACAAAATAGTTGAAAGAAATTACTTTTATTCAATGTGATGTTTACTTGTATCTTAGAGTTGGCTGCACTCTAGCATTTATTATTTGACCACTGCAATAGTCCAATAAGACAAGCTTGTTATATGACATTATTTTCACTTTACAAATTGAAGAAACTAGATTTCAGAGGGGTCTCAGTGCCCCAAACTTGATTTTGTTATCTGTCACATAAAGTGTTTCAGTGGAAGACCAGCAGCTCTTCAACATAAATTCAGACTCTTTAAGATAGTTTATAAAACCATGTGCCCAGCACTTGCTTGTTTTCTGAATCTAATTTGCCTCTTCCTTCATAATCCCTGAACTTCAGTCAGGGATTGATCCCTGGGTCAAGAAGATTGATCCCTGGGTCAGGAAGATCCCCTAGAGGATGGCAGTCATATTGAACAATTTCTGAGTCATTTTAAGAATCAGGATTTTTCTCACTTTTCACTGTACCTTTACTCATGCTATTGCTCTGCTGAAAACCGCCATTGCCTACGTGTTCACCTAGCTGAGTCTCATATTCTCAGGTTGTTGCTGTTCCCAGGTTCCTCTGAGAAATCTTGCTTAAGGATTTCCCTTCTTCCATGCTACCCAGCATCTTGAACTTAGTCCCATCTTAATCCCTATCACATTTTTTCAGTTAGTGTGTTAGTGAACTGTTCGCCTATGTGAATTCCCCACACCACCTCCTCTCTTTGTCAGGCTGGAATCTCTGTGAGAATACATACCATGTCTTCCTAATTCTTCTCAGAAACGCTAGCTCTTTAAAGAAATTGACAGCTTTTATTTAGCACATACATTTCTTCTGAATATGTGCATTAATAAATTATCACCTGTTTAGTATGAAATAGCAGGTACTGTCTTATTCAAAGTCCAGTTTTTCTTGTTTACGTCTGCCTGTTCGTCTTTCTGGCTGCATCTCTATTTTATTTATACACAATATATTATTATTTGACTTGTCTGCCTGTATTTTACCATTCCCAGTTTTACAGATACAGTAAGACCTTTCCATGTTCCAGCTTGGGATTTTTTTTGCAGTTAATATCATCAGCTCAGAAGACAAAGTCACAACTGCCAAGTGGAATCAAAAGTGAAACGCTCTGGGCGGGAATGTGGTTGAGTACGACAAGGAGATTTTCAAGGAGGGCAGGTTGGCTCACTGTTGCCAGATCTTCCCGCCTTTCAAGAATCTCAGAATTACCTTCTTATGTGGAATCTACTTTTTCTAAATGTTAACGAAATGGGGAAAAAGTATTGTATGTATCTGATAATCAGTAAATATCCAAAATATACAAGGAACTTCCCTCCAACTGATTAGCAAAAACAAAACAAAAACAAGATAGGCATTTCTCCGAAGAAGACATATAAATTAAGAATAGGTGTATAAAAGGTACTCAGCAACAATAATCATCAAGGAAATACAAATCAAGACCACAATGAGTTCTCGCCTCAGACCTCTTAGGATAGCTATTTCCTGTGAAAATTAAAAAAAAAAAAATTGTTGGTGAAGATGCAGAGAAAAGGCAACTTTGTACACTGTTGATGGGAATGTAAAAATTGGTGCAGCCCCTGTGGAAAACAGTATGGAAGTTCCTCTGAAAGTTAGTAGAATTACCATATTATCGAACAGTTCCACTTTGGGGTATATTTCCACAGGAACAAAAATCAGAATATTTAAGCAGTGTCTGTATTCTCATGTACACTGCAGCATTATTCACAATAGGAAAGACGTGAAGGCAACCTAAATGTTTATGAGTAGAGAATGGGTGAGTGAATTAAGAAAACGTGGTATATACATACAATGAAATATTGTTTGACCTTAAAAAAAGAAGGAAATCCTGCCATTTGTAACAGTATGGATGGATTGGAAGACACTATGCTAATGGAAATAAGCCAGACAAAGAACAAATACATGATCCCACTTATATGAGGAATCTAAGAGTCAAATTCATAGAATTTGTGTTAGTGAACTGTTAGTGAACTGAGAGAATCTCCTAGAGTAGGAAATGTCAACCTACTCCAGTATTCTTGCCTGGGAAATCCCATGCATAGAGGAGCCTGGTGGGCTGCAGTCTATGGGTTGCAAAGTCTTGGACACAACTGAGCAAGCAAGCAGCAAAGAATAAAAAGCAGGGGTACCAGGGACTACAGGAACAGAAAAACAAGTAGAGTTTCTTCAAAGGATACAAAATTTCAGTTGTACAAGAAGCAAACTCCTAGAGATCTATTGTAGAGCATAGAGCCTATAGTTAACTACACTGTATTACATACTTTAAAAGTTTTCTAAGAGGATAGATCTTATGTTGTGGTGTTATTACAAAAAAGGAGGGAAGGAAACTTTTGGAACTGGGATGTTTATGGCATAGATTATGATGATGGTTCCATGGATGTATTCTTATTTCCAAACTCATCAAATTGTATACATTAAATATATTCAGCTTCTATATGTCAGTTATACCTTAATAATGCAGTTTTAAAAGCTTCTGCACAACAAAGGAAAACATAAGCAAAGTGAAAAGACAGCCTTCCGAATGGGAGAAAATAATAGCAAATGAAGCAACTGACAAACAACTAATCTCAAAAATATACAAGCAACTCCTGCAGCTCAATTCCAGAAAAATAAACGACCCAATCAAAAAATGGGCCAAAGAACTAAATAGACATTTCTCCAAAGAAGACATACGGATGGCTAACAAACACATGAAAAGATGCTCAACATCACTCATTATTAGAGAAATGCAAATCAAAACCACAATGAGGTACCACTTCACACCAGTCAGAATGTCTGCGATCCAAAAATCTGCAAGCAATAAATGCTGGAGAGGGTGTGGAGAGAAGGGAACCCTCCTACACTGTTGGTGGGAATGCAAACTAGTACAGCCACTATGGAGAACAGTGTGGAGATTCCTTAAAAAATTGCAAATAGAACTGCCTTATGACCCAGCAATCCCACTGCTGGGCATACACACTGAGGAAACCAGAATTGAAAGAGACACATGTACCCCAATGTTCATCACAGCACTGTGTATAATAGCCAGGACATGGAAACAACCTAGATGTCCATCAGCAGATGAATGGATAAGAAAGCTGTGGTACATATACACAATGGAGTATTACTCAGCCATTAAAAAGAATACATTTGAATCAGTTCTGATGAGATGGATGAAACTGGAGCCGATTATACAGAGTGAACTAAGCCAGAAAGAAAAACACCGATACAGTATACTAACACATATATATGGAATTTAGAAAGATGGCAATGATGACCCTGTATACAGGACAGCAAAAAAGACACACATGTGTATAGCGGACTTTTGGACTCAGAGGGAGAGGGAGAGGGTGAGATGACTTGGGAGAATGGCATTGAAACATGTATAATATCATGTAAGAATCGAATTGCCAGTCTATGTCCAATGCAGGATACAGCACGCTTGGGGCTGGTACGCGGGGATGACCCAGAGAGATGTTGGGGGGAGGGGGGTGGGAGGGGGGTTCATGTTTGGGAACGCATGTACACCCGTGGTGGATTCATGTCAATGTATGGCAAAACCAATACAGAATTGTAAAGTAAAAGAAAAAAAAAATTGAGAGATTAACAAAAGGTTTGACATTCATGTTTGTTGTCTAGTTGCTAAATTGTGTCCAGCTCTTTTGCGACCCTATGGATTGTAGCCCGCTAGGCTCCTCTGTCCTTGGAATTCTCCAGGCAAGAATACTGGAGTGGGTTGTCTTTCCCTTCTCCAGGGGAATCTTCCTGACCCAGGGATCAAACCCGCATCTCCTGCATTGGCAGGTGGATTATTTACCACTGAGCCACTAGGAAATCCCAATAAAAAGTTAGCAACAATTTAAAAGTTTAGAACTTTTGATTGTATGAGTCAAACAAGTATGTGAAGCAGATTCATCCCTCCGGCCAACAATTTGTGACTTTTGCTCTCTGAAAAGATGATATGAGATGTTCCAAAGAAAGAGGAACTTTAAGGGGAAAGAAAAGGTTCTGCTAGACCAGCCAGGGAGAGGGTTGCTGTGGATGGGTCCTGAGAACAGCTGTAGCACCGCAGTCAGCACCCTGGAAGAGTCCTGAGAAGGTGATAAGATGTCCTCAGATGGAAGGGCTGAGAAAAAGCCCCGAGACAAGTCTCAGGAATCTTCCTCAGTTCCACATGTTCATGGCATCAAAATGCAAGCTTGTGCCCCTTGAATAATCATGGTGATACGACACTAAACATGAGAGCCTGTTTTCAAATTGTCCTGGATATTATACAACTTTCAGAGAGGAAAGGTTCTTTAAAATATCTGAGAGGGAGTGTACAGAGAAGATGGATAATGGGAAAATGTTAAGCACAATTAAGTTAATTAACAGGAAGTAAAGGCTATAATATTTTTGTTGAATACCAAATGTGGGTTCACACACACACAGTATGCTTTATTCAAATGATTATTTTTTTTCCAAATAAAAGCATATCCCCTGATTTCAAAGAGTTGCATGAAAATAACTATGAGAGATAAAGAACAGAAAGAATTAATTTATTTCTTTTCTCCTTGAATTGATCCACTTGAGCATGTGTTCCTCTCCCATACCCATGACCCTTCTTTCAATATCCTTTCTAAGTGCAGAAAATAATTGCTGCCCTTTTGTTATGACAGGGATCTTGACTATTTCATAGTATTTCAAAGACACGGTCTCCTTTTAGCCAGTTCACTAAGAACTGAAACCTTTTCGTTCTCATGACTAAAAAGCTAGTGAAGATTTTTATGAGATAATTTAGATCATATTAACTCTTCAGCCAATCATAAACCCTATATTCTCTCAGCAGTTTTATATTTCCCAGTTTAAAATGTGTGTAGCAAGTTGGTCTCATGTAATGGATTGGAGTATGGTCAGTGACTTAACCAGAGACTTCAGGCTAACCGTTTCCTTGCTCATATTTATCTGGGTAGACAAACACACCTAGACACATTTAGAAGGTTCAGTTTACCTACTGAGGCTACTTGTGGATCTGTGTAGAAGAGCTGAAGATTTAGGTCATGTCAGAACTGAACATGAATGTATATATTAAGCCTCAGTATACAAGTTCCCAGGGTTTCCCAGGTGGCACAGTGGTAAAGAATCCTCCTGCCAATCCAGGAGATGAAAGAGACTCAGGTTTGATCCCTGGGTCAGGGAGATTCCCTGGAGTAGGAAAGGGCAACCCACTTCAGTATTCTGACCTGGAAAATCCCATAGACCGAGGAACCTATCAGGCTACAGTCCATGGGGTCGCAAAAGAGTGCAGGACTGAGCATACACAAAACAAGTTTCTGTGTGTCCAAATGTCATCTACTGTAGCATAGCGTGTTGAAATTTGTGAACAAAAGAACCGTCCTGTCCTCATTTTGCAGTGTGTGGTTTAATATAATGTATATCAGTGATTTACATAAAGGTTAATTAGCTGAAAAAAAAATACGGAACAGTATTTTTAAGTACAGTTGCATCAACTCATTTTCCTCCTAGTCAGGAATATGCTCATCTATGAGTACCACCTCCTATTTTATATTTTCTCAAGTAGATGGCTCTGGGAAGCTTGGTTAACATGACAAAAGGATAGCTATCTTGAAATTCCTTGGGAAAGGAGAGGATAGGAATGATGCTGAAGTACCTTTTATGGGTGCTGTTCAACTAGCAGCTCTAGCCTATTTAAATATTACAGGTTGTCAGTTGGCATCAAGTTTTTCTTTGCCCTGCACCTACTGACATAGATAGATGAAGACTGGACATCCTTCCAGAGGTCACCACGATATGTCTCATGGAGACAGAAATGAAGCTTTGTGAAGAACTTGCATCTCATTTATCCCATCTAAATAAAACTCTTCACATTTCCTACAGCTTCGTGACATTTTCCAGGGCCCAGGGGTCTGTAATTATATAGGATGTGCTCTGTAAAATCTGAGGAGAGGCCATTCACTTGATAAGGATGTGAATGGTGACCCAAAAGTGATGTGGTATGCAACCTGGACAGCTGCACACACTGACCTGCAGCTTTAGTGACCTCTAGGACCTGAAGCTTTTCTTTTTGTTACTGTATCCTGGCTGACTCACTCCAGCTTACATGCTTTAATGCTGAATATTCTGGTTTATATATATGACATTTCTCCAAACGTGGATGAATCATTGCTGTCCTTGGAATTTATTCATTATCAGAATAAAAAACACATGAAAACGAGATTAAATCAAAATATATATCCATCTCTGAGTGCTATTATAGATTTTGTAGTTTATTATTTTCTCCTCATTCCAATTTTTACTGGCTAATCCAGTTATGAGTATTAGGGAAAATCCTGAGAATGTGTGTGTGTGTGTGTCCTTTCATGTAGTGCAGAAAAACTTTAGAGTATAGAAAGAATAAAGCTTCAAGCTTATTTTTTGGGGCTACTGTTCTTTTTGATACCCCAAGCAGAGATTATTCGCACATCTGTTGATTTTTTTCACATTGCACACATTTGCACCTTTTTTTTAATGTTGACTGAATCACTTAATTGTAGAAGAACATTCATTTTAATGTAAATCTTACAGTATTACATGAGTGAATGTATGAAAATAGCTTGGAATAGTTTAAATTGGGCAGAATTCAGCTTTGATCATAATGTGCCTCTTCAGCATTAAAATAAACTTGCAACATATGCTGAAAAACATGTGTAATAAGTAAGTGCCTCTTGCATGGTGACTTCTTTGGAAAAAATAAATCATCATTTAATAGAATTCAAAATTCATAAATAATTCTAACACTTAACCACATGAAGGTATGATTAGCATCTTATACTGACAAATAAGTATCTGTTTATAATTTAAAGAAAGAATTTTTTAATTTTAAAAATCTTATCGAATTATAATCAGTTTTGGAAATATTTGAAAGCAAAACATTTAGTTGGCAGTTATATAATACTTTATTGCATTGTTATAGACATATTCCTAATTTATTTTTGTGGTTTGAAATATATCAAAGAATGTGGTCATCAATTTCAGTTTTTAAAAGTAAAAACAGTGACATGGTCAGTAAAAATAATGAAGTTATCAATATTTATGAGTCGTGATAAAGGTTAAGAAGTATTAATAATGACAAACTAGTTACCAAAAACAAAATGGCTAGATAACAAATAACTGTTTTTGTCTTTGAAAATGACCTTGACATTATTAATTAATGACAGTTTTCCAAAGAGTCCAAAGAATCATTCTATCAGCGTCCTTGGGATGCAAGTAGGAATTCTGATACCCTGAGAAGAACCCTAAACACCCTAATTTGTCTTCTGTGACTTCTCCATCTGTAAAATTGTATTAGTAAGAAATCTTCCATTGCAAATTAAAAAAATTCCATCTAACCATGGCTTAACGCTAGTCCTTAAGTAGTATAAGTGTATTAAATCATGAAAAAATGTGCGAAACTAAACAGAGCCATATAAATGTAAGAAATTACTACTACATAAAAGATAATCTTGTAAAGGACAGGGAAGCCTGGTGTGCTGCACTTCATGGGGTTGCAGAGAGTCGGAAAGGACTTAGCCACTAAACAACAACAAAAGCTAATCTATCAGTATTTATCTGTAATCAAAATTGTTTGTCCCTTCAAGAATGTTTCTCTAAAATCAGGAGCCTCTTTGTTCCCCAGCTAGCATTCGTTATAAAACAGATTGAAAAGTGAGCCTGTCTTTCTTTTGGAGACCCTTATAGAGAAGTATCAGAAAGCTTGAAGTGTACTTAATACAATACATTATTACTAATTCAGCATAGGCTTATTGATTATCTGCTCTGTGCCAAGTTGTGCATTTGAGGATCTAAAAACAAAACAACAAACTCCAAAGCAACACAGTGTACAATTCTCAGTCTTAAAGGTTTTAAGTTAATTTGGCGCTAGTGTTCATATCTACAGATTCGTTTTCTCCAGGCAGTCCTCTCTGGAGTTTTAGAGTGCTCTGCATGAATGCCTTCACAGAGACTGGTGATATCAGCTTGAGTGGGTGCTAAGTCACTTTAGTTACATCCGACTCTTTGTGCCCCTATGAACTGTAGCCCACCAGGCTCCTCTGTCCATGGGATTCTCCAGGCAAAAATACTGGAGTGGGTCACCATGCCCTCCTCCAGGGATTGTCCCCACCCAAAGATTGAACCCTCATCTCTCATGTCTCCTGCATAGGCAGGCAGGTTCTTTACCAACAGCGCCACCAGGGAAGCCCATGATATCAGCATATCCTAAACCAAATTCACCGTTTTCTGCTTTTCTGTTGACTTTCCCCATCTTGGTTGTTAGCATTGCCATCGGCTGGCCTCACAAGCATGAACCTGGGCATCATTGTGCCTTCCAACACACCCCATCTCCCAGTTCATGTTATGTCAGTTCTACTTCCTGTGCAATTTCCCTTCCATGCTCGTGGTCATAGCCTTACCAGAACTCCTTGTCATCCTTAACCAGGATTCTTCAGCAGTGTTCCAATTGCCCACTCTGCTTCTTACCTCGTTTCTTTACAATATTTCTTCCACATCACTCCCTAACTGTTACTTTTAAATTTAAATGTATTCACTTCTCAGCTTAGAAATCTTAACTACTGCTGCTAAGTCACGTCAGTCATCACGTCAGTTGTGTTCGACTCTGTGTGACCCCACAGATGGCAGCCCACCAGGCTCCCCCGTCCCTGGGATTCTCCAGGCAAGAACACTGGAGTGGGTTGCCATTTCCTTCTCCAGTGCGTGAAAGTGAAAAGTGAAAGGGAAGTTGCTCAGTCGTCTCTGACTCAGCCACCCCATGGACTGAAGCCTACCAGGCTCCTCCATCCATGGGATTTTCCAGGCAAGAGTACTGGAGTGGGGTGCCATTGCCTCCAGTCAAATGCAGGGAAAAACCCAAGCTTCCAATCAAGATTTATAAGGCCCTTCTTGAGTGAGGCCTCATTACCTCACTTCTCACAACTTTTCCCTGTGCTTCTTATAACCCAGGAAAAATGGAGACTTTTATAATTCACTGAATATACCATGTCATTTTAAATGTCATTTTGTTTCTATACACTTTTCTTATCCTGGAAGAGCTTCACTTAACCCAACATCAGAAAACTAAAATTTATCATCATCATCATCAGTCCAGCAAGACTTTCCCTAAACTTCTCCTGTCTGACTCTCCCCACCCCCAGGTACCATCCATGGAATTAAACACTCAACACTGTTTTCAATGTATTCTTAGAATATGTGTCTGCGTGTGTGCTAAGTCATTTCTGCTGTGACGGATTCTTTGCAACACCATGGACTATAGCCCTCCAGGCTCCTCTGCCCATGGGATTTTCCAGGCAAGCATACTGGAGTGGGTTGCCATGCCCTCCTCCAGGGAATCTTCCCAACCCAGGGATCAAACCCACATCTCTTAAATCTCCTGCATTGGCAGGTGGTATTTTTACCACTAGTGCTCCCTGGGAATCCTGAATATGTGTCTACTGTAGCATTATTTATGCTGCATTACAATTTTTCTTTACTCTTTTTATCCTTTCTAGTAAGAATACTGACCTCTTGGAAGTCAGGAACTGTAACACCTTTCGCATCAGTCTCAGTCACTTTCCACAGCGCTGGGCACATATTGACCTACTGAGCATCTGCTTGGCGCTCAGTGTCACTTTGTTGTACGAAATGAATGGATAAAGGAACACATGAATGTTAATTATTCTGAAACAATATATATGATTTAACAAAATAGAGATGACATTTAAATCAGAGAAATAAAAATTCTTGCCAAAATTCCTAATCAAGATGGAATAAAATTAGATCATCAGAAATTCATAATAGCTATGGAAAAGTTGGGATTACTTTTATGAGTAGTGTAGGGGGGGAATCAGAATTGGACTAAAATATCAATAACAATGCCATTCAACAGTTAGAGCTTTCATGTAGTCCATTAGGCAATGAGATGACCAAAGTGAAAAGTGACTTGTGTCATTTTTTTAATTGCTAGGTGTGGCACTCCGTGATCCACGCTGTGTGAATCTTTGGTATTCTGTTCGCTGTCTCACAGCGTGGGTTGAGTGTCAAAAGAATCATAAAGATAGAGTGTTTTTTTAACATTGAGCAGTGGGTTGGTGGCATAAAAGAAAGTACAGAAAGAGGTGTTATTAAACTAAGCCTTAAAGGATTAACAGAGTCTAAGTAAGTGAAGAAAAAGCTTTGCTTAATAGTGAGGAGCAGAGTAGTAGCAATGGGACAGATTTTAGGAAATGGAAAAATACTAGTTTGAACAAGGTGTGAAAATCTGCATGGAGGAATACTGGAAATAAAATTACGGACAGCTGAATGCCAAGGTTGTTGCACTTTAAGGAACACTAAATGCAAAGAAATAGAGGAAAACATTACAATGGGAAAGATGAGAGATCTCTTCAAAAAAGTTAGAGATACCAAGGGAACATTTCATGCAAAGATAGGCACAATAAAGGACAGAAATGGTATGGACCTAACAGAAGCAGAAGATATTAAGAAGAGGTGGCAAGAATACAGAGAAGAACTATACAAAAAAGATCTTCACAGTCCAGATAATCACAATGGTATGATCACTCACCTAGAGCCAGACATCATGGAATGCAAAGTCAAGTGACCTTAGGAAGCATCACTATAAACAAAGCTAGTGGAGGTGATGGAATTATAGTTGAGCTATTTCAGATCCTAAAAGATGATGCTGTGAAGGTGCTGCACTCAATATGCCAACAAATTTGGAAAACTCAGCAGTGGCCAAAGGCCTGGAAAAGATCAGTTTTCATTCCAATCCCAAAGAAAGGCAATGCCAAAGAATGTTCAAACTGCCACACAGTTGCACTCATCTCACATGCTAGCAAAGGAATCCTCAAAATTCTCCAAACTAGGCTTCAACAATACGTGAACTGAGAACTTCCAGATGCTCAAGCTGGATTTAGAAAAGATAGAGGAATGAGATATCAATTTAGCAACATCTTTTGGATCATTGAAAAAGCAAGAGAGTTCAAGAAAAATATCTATTTCTGCTTTATTGACTATGCCAAAGCCTTTGTCTGTGTGTAATACAACCAACTATGGAAAATTCTTAAAGAGATGGGAATTCAAGACCACCTGACCTGCCTCTTGAGAAATTTGTATGCAGGTCAGGAAGCAACAGTTAGAACTGGACATGGAACAACAGACTGGTTCCAAATAGGAAAAGGAGTACGTGAAGGCTGTATATTGTCACCCTGTTTATTTAACTTATATGCAGAGTACATCATGAGAAACCCTGGGCTGGATGAAGCACAAGCTAGAATCAAGATTGCTGGGAGAAATATCAATAACCTCAGATGTGCAGATGACACCACCCTTATGGCAGAAAGTGAAGAAGAACTAAAGCACCTCTTGATGAAAGTGAAAGAGGAGAGTGAAAAAGTTGGCTTAAAAGTCAACATTCAGAAAATTAAGATCATGGCGTCTGGTCCCATCACTTCGTGGGAAATAGATGGGGAAACAGGGGAAACAGTGTCAGACTTTATTTTCGGGGGGCTCCAAAATCACTGCAGATGGTGACTGCAGCCATGAAATTAAAAGACGCTTACTCCTTGGAAGGAAAGTTATGAACACCTAGACAGCATATTAAAAAGCAGAGACATTACTTTGTCAACAATGGTTCGTCTAGTCAAGGCTATGGTTTTTCCAGTAGTCATGTATGGATGTGAAAGTTGGACTATAAAGAAAGCTGAGCACCAAAGAATTGATGCTTTTGAACTGTGGTGTTAGAGAAAACTCTTGAGAGTCCCTTGGACTGCAAGGAGATCCAACCAGTCCATGCTAAAGGAAATCAGTCCTGAATATTCATTGGAAGGACTGAAGCTAAAACTCCAATAGTCTGGCCACCTGAGGTGAAGAACTGACTCATTGAAAAAGACCGTGATGCTGGGAAAGATTGAAGGCAAGAGGAGAAGGGGACCACAGAGGATAAAGTGATTGGATAGCATCACGGACTCAATGGACATGAATTTGAGTAAACTCTGGGAATTGGTGATGGACAGGAAAGCCTGGCATGCTGCAGTCCATGTGGTCACAAAGAGTTGGACATGACCGAGCGACTGAATTGAACAGAATCATTAAACGTGTCAGAAAAAGAGAATGATACGTCTCAAGTACACTAAGCAGGGTGAATTTGACAATGGTAAGAACTGTAAGTCATGACACTCAGGTGTCCTTCAGTTTGCAAGTGAGAGAAACCCAATTCAACTGACCAGATAAAACAAGGCCACTTTTATTATAAATATCTAAAATGATTTTGAAAGATACAAAATTTATACATTTGATCATGTAGCTTAAAAAAGAAGTCAATGACAAGTTTCAGGAATAGCTGAGTCTAAGTGCACAGACAAATTTATTAACCAGAATGGATCCTCCCATGCAGTGGCAAGTTGCCCTGTAGAAGCTTCAGACATGTTCATTTGGGGACTTATATTACAATGTGAAATTCCACTGTCCAAAGATTGTATCTGGTCTTTGTTTATGTCTTGCTCACCACTGTACCCTTAACACCTACCTTAGCAACTGATACATATAATTTTAATCTTTCTTTGATTTTTTTCTGTTTTAACATTTTTGTTTCTGTTATTCATGATATTATAATAAGCATGTGGTTAATAAGAAATGTCCTATTTTCCAGTAGTCTTCCCAGAGATCTAAGATATTGTATACTTGCATCACTAATATTTTTATTTCAAAAATCATAAAGAATAGCAATACAATTATTGTATTAATTTAATGATCTAAGAAAACTCTTCATTACAGTGGGCTACCTATAGCCTACTTATGGTTCAGCTTTGTTCTGCCTACCAGTTCAATCCCACTGAACATTTGGTTCTGGTATGTCTTGCACCAGGAACTCCTGGGCATCATCTTTTCATCCCCATTCTTCATGGAAATAATGTGAAAACTGAGCTTTATTTCTGCCCCTGGGTTTACAGTGAGCCCACTCCTATCCCAGGAAGCCTGCAAACTGCTGACGTAGTTTCTTTCCTGTCTCTGACTCTAAGGCAGAAATATGCTGCCTCACCTTGTGGAAACTGGAGTTCAGGGCATTGACATTAGTGCTGTGGGTAATAAAGTCTTGGATCTCTGACTCCAGAAGTCCGTATCTTCTGCCAGACTCCCTCAGATCGTGGCAAGTTATCATGGTAGCTTTCAAGAAAGGTAAAATCTTGGATCCTTCCTTTCTTGATCATGACGTACATTCTCTGGTGTAAACTTCTCCTCTCACCTAGGTTCTTTCTAGACACCTGCTCTTTAATTTTTTCTTATTACTCTCATTCCTGGGCTTCAACAATTTCTTCTTATTGACGATACTTGCAGAACAGGCTTTTCACTTGCAATTTATGGTAACTTTCCATTCTGAACATGCTAGTTTTATTGAATTCTTTACTGAGATAAAAAAAGGAAAGAACTGAATATCTGAGTACAGTTTTAAGATGCTACCAAATAATTCAATTATTTGACCTCATACTTCCAGCCCAAAGGTATGGATTTATCATTCCAAAATTAGTCCCTCGGCTCATTTCCCCTGCATGCACTGTTTTATTTCATGCTTGATGACCTTAGTTTGGTGGCCTATATCAGGGAAAAGTTTTTGTTCTTTCCATAGCATTTGTTCAGTAATGTGCACCTTTGCCCTGGGTAGATGTATACCAGCCATACTCGTCCAGCAGAAACCACTAGTAGGTATCCTTTAAAATGAGCATCTCAGCTATACAAACACTATTTGAGGGGTAGACATTTCTAATAATATTTTCCCAATGAAATTGATACTCATTCTGCATTTTTACCCAACTAAGAGAAAAAAAAAAAGAATAGGAACTTTCTGCACAGGAGCTTTAACCTTTCTGGTAGAAGTGGCGATCAGTCCAAACACATTAAAATTCTATTTTCCCTTCCAAGTGTTTGCTGCAGATGACCCCCACTGATCTTAAATATATTTCTGTATCTGTAACTGAATAGAGGTTTTCCGTACAGCATGTTCTAATGGCACTCTGGCCTTTAGCCAACAAGGCACTGAATAAGGCTATTTTTAAAATACAGAAACTGGGAACAGCTGCAGCAATCAAATTTGATAAAAACAGAGAGGAACTTAGCTATTTTTTTTACGGTTTGTCCAAGTTTAGACTTCTTTCATAGAACTGCTTTTGTTCAGCTGTATGAAGGGCTACAAGACCAATACAGTAAAGCCTTTTTAAGTAAATAACTTTTCAAAGAATGATACTAAATAGAATAAATTTTCTCTGTGTGGAGGGTATCAATGTGGTAGTACTTTATTTTTTTAAGGGTATATCTCTTATATGAGGGGGTAGGAGAAGAATGAGTTATGTTAGTAAAGTTTGTGCTACCAAAGAGGTTTTGGTTTCCCCCACACCCAAAGGCAGTCCTTGAAAGGGGAGATAAAGTCCTGAGTTTCTTAGCATTGGAGATCTGAAAGTTTGCATTTGAACTTCTATTGTGTTCTCAAGTGTTTTTAAGGATGAACATACTTTGAATGTTCCATTTCTACTTTTCCCATTACTATTAGTCATGAATGTTGCTGTATTTCCTGAAAGATGAATTAATAGCAGTATGGTTCTTTTCTAAAGTTAAAATGACATGCTTTTTAATATGTAAAGAAAAACTTTTTCACAGAGACCTTTTGTACTTATTTGAGTCCCTCAACATGTCTACATACAAGGGCTTATTCTTTAATGTTTTAAAAAATTCAAGCTCTTTGGAAGCTTGTCAGTACATGATTAATAAGTGTCATGAGTTGAATAGACACTGCAAAGCTCCTACACAGTAGTAGGTTACAGGTTCTCGCTTCTAAGTGATCACATGTGTGTAATGGATTTCTCTGCTAACTTCCTAATTGACATGACAAAGGATATTGTATTTCTTATAAGTATTTACAAATGGGATTAATTTAAAAATCTCATCCAAATAAAACTACTTATGTCAACATTAATTCAATTTAGTAATCCAGAATGTAATTTAATTCTTCTTCTGTGGCCATAAAGCCATGAGACAAAATTATCTTACTGCATAAGGAAAAAAACAAGGAGGATAGAGAGAAAACAGAAGAATTCAGGTGTATTTTAATCTATACTAACTTGTTAACAGGTAGCATATTAGATACATTACCCCATCTGTCTGTAGTTTATCGTAAGCCAGATGAAACAGTATCTTCTCTGACTTGAATGAATCAAGAAGTGCTCCTCTTTAAACTGCGAGGCAATGGTGACTTAAGGATGTTGTTTCTCAGTGCTTGAGGCTGTCACAGTTCTTGTCTCAGCCCTGTTCCTGTGTCCTGTCCTTGGTTGTTTGGGGCGAGTGGTGGTCCTCACCCCCACATAACAGTAAAACTCCTTACACGCACTCTATGTGACCCCATGGACTGAAGCACACCAGGCTTCCCTGTCTTTTCCTATCTCCTGGAGCTTGCTCAAACTCATGTCCATTGAGTCAGTGACACCACCCAACCATCTTGTCCTCTGTCACCCCCTTCTCCTCCTGCTCTCAATCTTTCCCAGCATCAGGATCTTTTCCAATCAGTCTGTTCTTCACATCAGGTGACCAAAGTATTAGAGCTTCAGCTTCAGCAACAGTCCTTCCAATGAATATGTAGGGTTGATTTCCTTTAGGATTGACTGGTTTGATCTTCTTTCAGTCCAAGGGACTCTCAAGAGTCTTCTTCAGAACCATAGTTCAAAAGCATCAATTCTTCAGTGCTCTGGGCTTTATGGTCCAGCTCTCACATCTGTGCATGTCTACTGAAAAAAACATAATTTTGACTATACAGACATTTTTTGGCAAAGTGATTTCAGGATATAATCCTATATCTTCTTAACCACTACCAAAAAGTTCCAAAGAAGATTACTTGGATTTAATTCTAATTAGTCATGTAGCCTCTTTTCAGAAAACAAACTGCCAGTAGAGTAAGATTTACTTCTGACCAGAGGTACTTTTATGCAAATGGCCTCAGAAAGCACAGTAACCCCAATGTATTACTCTTGCTAGGCATATAATATTTATATGTAACCAGGAATAATTGGATATCAAAGCCAGCTCTGTTATACAGGACAATTTTTAGTGTAAATCACTATTCCTCACAATTATATTTGGTCTGTATTTTAATTTGCAAGTGAGTTCCAATGTATTACCATGTTTGTGTTTCATATTTCATTAAAACTAAAATAAGGAGATTGTTGGACTATACTAGTATATTCTATAATATATTTCAAGAAAATAGCTCATTTTCCTAGTGCTTCTGGAAATTGAATATTAAGATCACATCATGCTCATGCTGAGTTGCTTCAGCCTTGTCTGACTCTTTGCAACCCCATGGCCTGTAGACCATTAGGCTCCTCTGTCCATGGGATTTCCCAGGAAAGAATACTGGAGTGGGCTGCCATTTCCTTCTCCAGGGCATCTTCCCAACCCAGGGATCAAACCCACGTCTCCTGCATTGCAGGCAGATTCTTTACCTCTGAGCCACCAGGGAAGGCCAAATATCACATAGTGAAAGTGAAGTCGCTCATAGTGAAAGTGAAAGAGTCGTGTCCGACTCTTTGCGACCCCGTGGACTGTAGCCCATCAGGTTCCTCCGTCCATGGGATTCTCCAGGCAAGAATACTGGAGTGGGTTGCCATTTCCTTCTCCAGGGGAATCTTCCCGACCCAGGGATTGAACCCAGGCCTTCTGCATTGCGGGCAGACGCTTTAACCACTGAGCCACAATAAGATCACCCTCTCTTAAGTTGGATTTTAAATTGCTTTTTAATTATTGGAAATACTTATTTCTTAGAAGGTAAGGGTTGGTGATCTTCCTGGTCACTTTAGCCTCTTAGATAGATTCAGTTGCTCAGTTGTGTCCCATTCTTTGCAACTTCATGGACTATAGCCTGCAGTGCTCCTCTGTCCATGGAATTCTCCAGGCAAGAATACTGGAGTGTGTTGCCATTCCCTTCTTCAGGGGATCTTCCTGATCCAGGGATCGAACCTGGGTCTCCGGCACTGCAGGCAGATTCTTTACCATCTGAGCCACTAGGGAAGCCTTTAGCCCCTTAGCAGGCTTCAGTGTTGGAATTCAGGATGCCCCCCCAGAAGTTATTCAGACTTTGCTGACATCAGCCCTCATTCATGTACCCTTGCTTTGTTTGGCGATGGCACTAATGCGAGGAGACACGTAAAGTAGTTTGGTTTATGAAAGAGGGCACAGGAAGCATGATGTTGTGAGAATAGCCCCTCACACCCTAATGGCTTATTCACACAGAAAACAAGCATCAGCCTTCAGTCCCTCTTCAAAGCTTAACAAGAACAAACCGACTCAAGACCCCAGAAGCAGCAGTGTTCAGAATCACTGCTAGCTTGTACTCCTAAACCCTACGCCTACATTTGCTGATAATACTCGTTGCCAGTCATAGCAATAGCTTTCTGTGGGGAGTCTTTAAGCTGGCTCTCTACGGCCTTGTATATGAAATGTCCATGACTTCTGGGGTTCTGTGTCCTCAGGTGAAAGTCCTCTTTCAAGTATACCATAATAAAGCGATTGCCAGTCTTGGACCACTTTGATCACAGTAGGGCAGTTGTTGACAGTATGCCAGACTACTATGATTCTTGTGTGTGTGTGTGTGTGTGTGTGTTTTGGATCCATTTAGGGAAGTTCAGAATGTTAGAATGAAAATACATGAAGTTATAGTCAGCTCTAGCTGGTTTTTTTTTTAAAAAACAGATGGCTTTAAAAGAGATGATCAAATCTATTCTTTAAAAGTCATTTTTAAAGTCAGGCATGTGATTCTGCTGTGTGTGTGTGTGTGTGTTTCTGTATATACCTTAACTCCTTATTTTTCAGATTTAATCAAAGAATGGGATACTTCACACTGCTAGATTTTCCAAGTAACTCTCCTTGATCCTTTATGTACAATACTTTAACCTTTTTCATTTTTCTTTTCTAACAACATTGGATAGAAATCCTTTCAAAAAGTGTTCTGCATGTCTTAGCCTTCTTATCAAAATTCTTCTAATTCATTTGCATGACCTGGAGTAGTCATAGTGAATGAGAGTTTTATACTATATTATAATTTGGTGACAGCATCTGACCTGATTCAGTGGTATGATTATTAATGGCACCATTTAGGATATATTTCTTTGTTGTATTTTTGTCCTTCAGTCACTGATAACATTTAATTGGTTAGTTCTTAACTGTTTTCAATATGTCCAATTACATGGATTTTGGAGTGAAGCAACCTATTGGAGAACCATATTATCAACTGTGTGTAAAGACTTGAATAGATAACATAGTTTCCTCCTCAAAAAAAAAAAAAAGAATAATACTGGCCTTAAGGTATTGTTGGAAGTCTTAAATGGAAAAATGCCTATAAATCTGTTATCAAAAAGTCTTTGCATAGTAGGTGTACCATATACATTATATATATAATCTCTATTTCCTTGAAAGACTTATAATTGTATAGCATGTTCTATGAGATGCTAAAAGTTTGCTTTAAAGATACTTTAAAAAGGTCAGTTTTCATTCCAATCCCAAAGAAAGGCAGTGCCAAACAATATTTAAACTACTGCACAATTGCACTCATCTGACATGCTATCAAAGTAATGTCCAAAGTTCTCCAAGCTAGGCTTCAACAGTATGTGAACTGAGAACTTTCAGATGTTCAATCTGGATTTAGAAAAGGCAGAGAAACCAGAGATCAAATTGCCAACATCCAGTGGATCATAGAAAAAAGCAAGAGAGTTCCAGAAAAGCATCTACTTCTGCTTTATTGACTGTGCCAAAGCCTTTGACTGTGTGGATCACAAAAAGCTGTGCAAAATTCTGAAAGAGATGGGAATACCAGACCACCTTACCTGCTTCCTGAGAAATCTGTATGCAGGTCGAGAAGCAACAGTTAGAAGTGAACAACAACAGTTAGAACATGGAACAAAGACTGGTTCCAAATTGGGAAAGGAGTATGTCAAGGCTGTATATTGTCACCCTGCTTATTTAACTTATATGGAGAATACATCATGTGAAATGCCAGGCTGGATGAAGCACAAGCTGGAATCAAGATTGCCAAGAGAAATATCAATAACCTCAAATACACAGATGACACCCCCGTTATGGCAGAAAGTGAAGAGGAACTAAAGAGTCTCTTGATGAAAGTTGAAAAGGACAGTGAAAAAGCTGGCTTAAAACCCAACATTCAAAAAATGAAGATCATGGCTTCCAGTCTCATCACTTAATAGTAAATAGATGGAGAAACAATGGAACAGTGACAGATATTTTGGGGGGCTCCAAAATCACTGCAGATGGTGAGTGCAGCCATGAAATTAAAAGACACTTGCTCCTTGGAAGAAAACCTATGACCAACCTAGACAGCATATTAAAAAGTATAGAAATTACTTTGGCAACAAAGGTCTGTTAATCAAAGCTATGGTTTTTCTAGGTTTTTCTAGAAAAACTGGATGTGAGAGTTGAACTATAAAGAAAGCTGAGCACCAAAGAAATAACGCTTTTGAACTGTGGTGTTGGAGAAGACTCTTGAGATTCCCTTGGACTGCAAAGAGATCAAAAGCAGTCAATCCTAAAGGAAATCAGTCCTGAATGTTCATTGGAAGGACTGATGCTGAAGCTGAAGCTCCAATACTTTGTCTACCTGATGCATAGAACTGACTCATTGGAAAAGACCCTGATGCTGGGAAACATTGAAGGCAAGAGAGAAGGGGACAACAGAGGATGATGGTTAGATGGCATCACCAACTCAATGGACAAGAATTTGACCAAGGTCTGAGAGTTGGTAATGGACAGGGAAGCCTGGCGTGCTGCAGTCCATGGGGTCGCAAAGAGTCGGACACGACTGAGTGACTGAACTGCACTGAACTGAACTTAAAACACAGAGTTCATGTTAATACATTTTTGCTTCAGCTCTCTCCACTCAGCTGCTTTTCTACTTGCATTTTCTAGTTTATGGAGGTTGGAGAAAACAGCTTTATGTTCATGAGACATACATATAAATTAAGAAATAGAGCTACCATGTGACCCTGCAATCACATTCCTGGTTATATATCCAGAGAAAAACATGGTTGAAAGGATACATGGACTCATGTTCATTGCAGCACTGTTTAAAATAGCCAACACATGGAAGCAACCTAAATGTCCACTGACAGGAGAATGGATAAAGAAGATGTGCTGTGTGTGTGTATACACACACAGATCCATATATACAATGAAATATTAGTCAGCCATTAAAAGGAGTGAAATAATGACCAACATGGATGGACCTGGAGATTCTCATACTGAGTGAAATAAGCCAGAGATAGAAAGACAAATATCATATGATACCACTTTTGTGTGGAATCTAAAAAATGATCGGAATGAACTTACTAAACAGAATGAGACTCACAGAGAATGAACTTATAATTGCTGGAGGGAAGAATGGAGAGAAGGGAAAGATAGGGAGTTTGGGATGGACATGTGCATACTGCTATATTTAAAATGGATAACCAACAAAGAGAATGAATGTACAGTTGCTGGAGGGAAGAATGGGGAGAAGGAATAGAAAGGGAGTTTGGGATGGACATGTACTTGAAAGTGAAAGTGAAGTTGCTCAGTCGTGTCCGACTCTTTGAGACCCCATGGACTGTAGCCTACCAGGCTCCTCTGTCCATGGGATTTTCCAGGCAAGAGTGCTGGAGTGGATTGCCATTTCCTTCTCCAGGGGATCTTCCCGACCCAGGAATCGAACCTGGGTCTCCCTCATTGCAGGCAAACGCTTTACTGTCTAAGCCACCAGGGAAGCTACTTACTTACTGTTGTGTTTAAAATGGATAACCAACAAGGACGTACTCTACAGCACATGGAACTTTGCTCAGTGTTATGTGGCAGCCTGGAGAGAGAGGAGTTTGGGGGAGAATGGATACGTGTGTGTGTGTATATATATATATTTATGGCTGAGTCCCTTTGCTGTTCACTTGAAATTGTCACAGCATTGTTAATCAGCTGTACCCCAGAACAAAAATAAACTGTTTAAAAATAAACAAATATTTAAAAATAAATAAATAAGAGTCAATTGGCAAGGACTTCCCTGGTGGTCCAGTGATTAAGAATCTGCCTTGCCATACAGGGGACAAGGTTAGATCCCTGGTGGGGGAACTAAGATCCCACATACCACATTCCATGGAGCAACTGAGCCTGCTCACCACAAGTGAAGATCCCACATGCCACAACTAAGACCCAAATACAGCCAAATAAATTAAAAGTAAAGAATCAATGGGTAATAGACAGACATGCTACAAAATCATCCTTGAAGCATTCACTTTAGCAGAGTAATTTCATATACCCCCAGGGGTTTTAAAGTTTATTCTGGATCCTCAGGCATGTTTCAAATGTTTGCTAGCTAAAACAAGCATTGCTGGAAGGCATACAGTCTTAGCACTTAGAAGGTACAACTCCATAGCTAGCCTGGTGTCACCTTGGCCAATAAGTCCTTAAGAGTTGTGATATAATTAGCAATTTAGGTGATGACGGAATGTCCTTTCTGAGTCACTGAGTGTACCCCCAGGTCATAGCTGGCCCCTGTGCTACAGCATGCTGCTGGACACCATGCACAAAGGAGTGTGCCCTGCCCTGTCCCCCCCACCCCTCTCCCTTCAGTACACACTCTATTCAATGAAATGCCAAAATGCTACAACCCACACTCAGTCTGTGTGTGTCATGCATCCTCTTCTGTTCCCTACATATGGCAGTCTAAAACAATTACATAATGAGATGTATTATCAGTGTGTAACTGTCAAAAATGAAGAGACTAAGCTATGAATAAATATTATCCATTTATTAGCTGTACTGCTCCTGTGTTCTCAAATCTATACTGCACTACTGACCTTCAGGTTTTATGTTCATACCCCCAGGTTACCTGTATCTCAATATGCAGCACTAGCAATGTTCAGGAAAAGGTATACAAAGTCAAAGGCAGATTAAAGTAGAGTTTCTTACCATATTTGTGCTATAGTCCTCTTTGCCATTCTGGTAAAATCTACTGATTCTTCCTTGGAGTAATGTTTTAAAATTCATTAAAATATATGTAGGCTTCAAAGGAAATCCATAATATTGAAATGTTAAGATTTTAGCTCAGTAATATATGTGCTTCTTTTCTAAATTTTTATTTGAGTATAGTTGATTAACGGTGGTGTGTAGCTCAGACAGTAAAGAATCTGCCTACCATGCAGGAGACCCAGATTTGATCCCTGGGTGGGGAAGATCCCCTGGAGAAAGTGAAAGTGTTAGTCAATCAGTCATGTCCAACTCTGCGACACTGTGGACCATACCCGCCAGGCTCCTCTGTCCATGGGATTCTCCAGGCAAGAATGTTGGAGTAGGTTGCCATGCTCTCCTCCAAGGGATCTTCCTGACTCAGGAACTGAACCCATATCTCCTATGTCTCCTGCATTCAGGCAGTTTCTTTACCTTCTCAACCATCAGGGAAGCCTTCCGGCATTCTTGAAATCCCATGGACAGAGGAGCCTGGCAGGCTATAGCCCATGGGGTCACAAAGAGTCGGACACAATCAGTTATACATATATGTGTGTGGGGGGGTGTGTGGGTGTGTGTATGTATATCCACTCTTCTTTAGATTCTTTTCCCATATTAATAAATCACTTTTAGAAATCTAGCAGAGGCTTAATAATTATTAAGATGTCAAAGATTATAAAAATAGAATTTTTAAATATAAATAGAATTCTTAAATATAAAGTATAAATAGAATTTTTAAATGTTGCAACAACTATAATGTGATATGGAAATATGTGTGATATCTATCAGTGACAAAGTCAGAGATATTTCTACTACAACTGTGGTTTCTTGCCTAAATTTATAATTGAAAGAAGTTCTTAATTTTAATTAATGTTGGTAAAAAAAAAAAGTCATATTTTTCTGCATTCAGAATCACTGCCCCTGTGTTAAGAATCTTGTTCTACTATACCCAGTTTTTGTTTTTCATGACATCTGTTCCCTCTGAACACCTTTTCTAGACTTTCTATTTTAAAAATGGAAATACTAAATTTGGCAGATTTCCTTGCCTCTGTTATACCCATGGAGGCATTTGGAAAGATATGTTAACTCTTTCAGAAATGTACTGTTTTTCCTCTTCAAAAGTAACATTAAATTGATCAAAAGCACCATTTTCCTTGGAATAGACACACTTCCTAGTATCAGGAGGTCAGGATTTCTCAGTACTCAGCTAGAGACTCACAGGTAGACCTCTCACATGTGTCTTCAGGCCTGGGTGCAACTTCCGCCTTCCTACCTGTGACTGTACTTTCATACACAAGAAGGCTAACCAGGTGCAAGGACTGAGCATAATGTTGAACGTTAAGCTGCTCTACTTTCTTTTGTAACAGGGTTATTTAGAAACTCTGGTATTTCATGATCAACAACAAACTGATTATAGGAAACCTCACAGTATATGAGTATGGTGAGATTCCATAGTTGAAGTTCTTTTTTGAACCAGCACACACACTAGGGAATGAGTGCTCGGACATTATGTCTTTCCGGCAACTGTGATGCCATTAGGATTTATAGAGGCAGTACTGAAGTAAAACCCAGGCTTCCCGGGTGACACAGTGGGGAAGGAACCTGCCTGCAGAGCAGGAGATGCAGGAGACGCGGGTTTGATCCCTGGGTTAGGAAAATTCCCTGGAGGCGGGCATGGCAACCTACTCCAGTATTCTTGCCCGGAGAGTCATTTCCATGGACAGAGGAGCCTGCTGGGCTACGGTTCAGGGGGTCCCAGAGAGTCCGACATGACTGAAGCGACTTAGCATGCAACATGCACTAAAGTTGAAAACATCAGTGGCCAGAAATAGTTACTATTTCACTCAAGCAGTCAGGCAGAGCTTGGCACTTTCTTTCTAAAGGTCTGAATAATAAACATTGTAGGCTTTCTGGGCCACGTGGTTCCTGCTGCAGCCACTCTCTTCTGCCATTATAGTGTGAAAACAGACATAGACGAAACCTAAACTAACCAGAGTCTGCTTCCAATAAAAGCTAATTAATGAATGCTGAAGTTTGAATTTAATGTATTTTCAGCTGTCACAATGTATCAATTTTTTTTCCCATTTGTCAACATGTAAAAACTATTCTTGCAAGCCATACATAAACAGACAGTGGGCTTGATTCAGTTCATGAGCTCAAAGTAAATAGCCACATAGCAAACCAATTAAGGAGGTGAATCTGGTTGGTTATGCCATCTCAACGGGACCTGTGCTTAAAATAAATTTTAGCTAGAATGTGAAGTGAGGAAGTTTTTGATGTTTCTAGATGATACCACAGGTAGAAATAGAATTCAAAACTGTGTAGAAATTATCTTTGTCTGAAGTTAGTGAGGACCCTGCCCCCAAAGCTAGTATGTGAGAGGCAGCAGTTGTACACACACCTTACAGGCTTTTTTATATAAAATTGTTGAAGTGTTATGGGAGCAAATTTGTGCAGCACAAATTAGAATTTCCTTTTTTTCTGAATGCTTAATTAGAAGGAATATGTTGTTAATTTTGCACTAGTAAATATACCACTATTTCTATATCTTTGTGTTAGCAAGAACATAAAAGGTTGAATGCCTACATCTTCTAAATCTATAAGCAGAGTCTTCATTACCAGTGATTAATGGTAGAACTGATTTTCAGAGCATTTTTGTAGGGAGAAAAACAAAGACAAATTAAAAGAAAGAAAAAAAATCAGAAGGAGGGTGGTAGACAGTAGCAATATGGTGTAGATGTAGACAGTCCCTGTGATTCATGGAAAAGTTAGGGCTCACAGATTAACTCTGTCGTGAGAAAGTATTTCATTTCTTGTAGAACAGTTTCTATCAACCAGATCACTATAGAAATCAGTGTAAAATTTCACCTACTTAAGAACCAAGCAGTGGAAAATACAGAATACTGAACACGAACTTCATTTTTGTGGTGGTTGTTGTTGTTGTTGTTGTTTTATAAATATCACCAGACACACATCTGGGGTTTTAGTGCTTGCCACAGTACAGTTTTCTGGTTGACATATATCTAAGAAATGCGTATATTAACACCCAGGCTATAGAGCCAAGCACATTTTAGTGCCGGCTACAGCTGAAAGAATATGTTTCCATTCCTTGTCCATCTGTTCTTGGCAACATAAATTTTAACTAGAAACACAGAATAAGTTTGATGAGAAATCAGTCTAAATATGGTTTAGAACAGCAAGGTGAATGCTCTAAGATACTATGACTGGTTAGCATTTGATTCAGTAGCTGGATAGTTGTGTCCACATGTGAAAAAATCTCCTGCTGCAGCTAGAGCTTAAAGTTTAAAACACAGTGGTTTTTAAAAGTCAGTTCAATTCAAAAAACGTACAGTGGATTGGTCACACATTGTGTTTTCAGAGCTTAGATAAAATGTGCCAAAGATCATGGGCCTAACAAATTTTGAGGTTTCAAAGTGCTGTTTACCGCACACATGAACAACACTGAAAATATATCATTCATCTCTCTGAACTTTGTGCTAAAATGGATTCACTAGTGGGAAATGAGGACTTTCTGTACAAAATGAGGTACATACAACACACACATGCTGGTTTTGCTTCAAGTCCACACTCAGCTATGACTAGTTATTGCACAGTTAACTTGTATAATCATATCTTACCTTGTAACATTCTATTCCACCCCTCCAGCTCTTTTTGCTACTGAAAACAATATTAAACAATTTATTTGCATTTGAAAACACAAGGGATTACATGAAAATATCATGATAGGAAAGAACCATATATGTGCACCTAAAATTTTCCCTTTAAATCAGGGGTTTGGGCATTCTGAGCCAGGTAAGTGAGTGGAGGGGCTGTGTGCCACAGTTGTGCTCTGTAGGGTTTTCCTGATAACGACTACCTCCTCTGCTACTCTGGAGAGTGAAAGTTTGCAGGTTGGAAAGGGGCCTTGCAGCTCACACAGACACCACTCTCACTCCCTCAATAAGAAATACTTCTATCAGTTTTAAAAGTATCTCTCTTTGGTATGGCTGATTTACCAAATATAACATTGGGATTATACCTCAGATTATGGCTCTGTCACTTCCTCTTTATGTTAATATAAATAAATTGAGTTAACTTCACTGATTTTCAGCTTCTCCGTCTGTAAATTCTAATAATCATATTTGTCTTAACTTGGTTTTGCCAGGGGAGCAAGTGAGGTGATATGGAGCGAGTGCTCAGTCAGTGACAGGTACTTTGGAAACACTTGACAAGCAATACCTAATACCGTTAGCTTTTTTTTTTTTTTACTGTCATCTGGTTAAAAAAAAAGAAAAAACACTGTATTAATATGGTGATAATTATCAAACCTACTCTAGAATTTGGTAGCATATTCTTTACCATCAGGAAAACATTTCTTTTTTCAAGGTCAAGAAAAATTGCACAAGTTTACCTGTGACTGTGGCATAAAGAACGTGCCTGCCAATCCAGGAGACATATAAGAGATGTGGGTTCAATGCCTAAGTTGGAAATATCCCTTGAAGGAGGGCACGGCAACTCACTCCAGTATTGTTGCCTGGAAAATCCCATGGACAGAGGAGTTTGGCAGGCTATATAGTCCATAGGGTTGCAAAGAGTTGGACACAACTGATGCAACTTAACCCGCACATGGACAAGTCACTCAGTGATTTAATGCCTCAAGTCTTCTTATCTTTAAAATAAGAAACTTTAATTCCGTGATCTCTAAGATCTTTTGTTGGAGTAATTCAACAAAATCATGTTTGACAGCATGTCCTCATACTTTATTTATAATACTGAAATGTGTATTTGCTGCCAAATGTCTGATGTGGGGGGTATAAATGTTCCATATATACATGTGGAATAACGTTAAGTTTGTTGATGTTAAAGCTGCTGGTATATTTTTTGGCATTATTTGGCTCAGAATCCTTTCTTCCCATTTTGTTGTAGAATAAGCTGACAGCACATCTCTCCCCACAGCGCCTCAGGATTTGCTTAAACTGAGAGTTTCAGAAGTAAGACAGACCATCTTTTTGTTACTCTTAGTATAGTATCTGAGGCAGAGAAGCTTTCTTTCTCAAGAAGCTTTTATTTTTCATTTCCATAATGTCTAATGGCACGGCATTGTATGCATGCTGCTAAGTCGCTTCAGTCGTGTCTGACTCTGTGCAAACCCATAGATGGCAGCCCACCAGGCTCTGCTGTCCCTGGAGTTCTCCAGGCAAGAACACTGGAGTGGGTCGCCATTTCCTTTTCCAATTGTATGCATATGCACTGTAATTTACAAGGCTTCTGTTTCCTTTCAGATCTGAGTGATCAGCTGCTGGAGGTGGTTGGCTTGGAAGGAGCCATGGAGATGGGGCAAATATACACAGGACTGAAGAGTGCTGGGCGGCGGCTGGCTCAGTGCTCCTCTGTTGTCATCAGGTAGCCCTCTCCCTGTCATTCAGGAAGGAGGTTGACATGTGAAAAGTGAAGGGAAAGTATTAGTCACTCAGTCGTGACTTTGTGACCCCGGGGTCTGTAGCCGGCAGACTTCTCTGTGCATGGGATTCTCCAGGCAAGAATATATAGTGGGTGGCCATTCCCTTCTCCAGAGGATCTTCCTGACCCAGGGATTCAATCCCCAGTCTCCTGCATTACAGGCGGATTCTTTACTGTCAAGCCACCGGAGATGGCATAGCTTCAAATTATTTACATTAATGTTATACAAGATTTTGATAATGATTTTGTTTCATCTATACATTGTTATCAATGATTAATACTGATACATTTTAAAATAATGGAAATTGACAGAATTTATAAAGATTTGATTTACTGTTACTTACCATGTTGGTTGGAATTTGATAACCTTTTGTTGAGACCATGGATATGATTCTAACATACAAATTCTAGCTCCTCTAGTCTGGTACACACAGGGTTGAATCTACAGAAGCACTGAAGTATCTAATAGGCAAACTACCCGGTGAAAATGCTGTTAAGGCATCATTAACATACATTCTCTCATGAAGTCCACCATTGCTTCTATAAATTAAACAATGAATTATTAAGTAAAATTTTATATGTATATTGCATTTAAATCTTTTGAAAACCCTTTTTTCCCCCAAAATTATGCCAGTAAAACAAAAGTCTAATATTACCCTAACATGAAACTACAGATTATAGCACAGATATAACTGATGTTATATTAACATATATGAAAGAGTTAATACTGGAAAATGTGAGATATCAAACACCTTTCCTCCATGTTTGCAGTGTGGGATTGCATGGAAACAAGGAGGCCCATTTTGCTGTTGTTCTTGTTCAGTCACACAGTCATGTCTGACTCTTGGCCACCCCATGGACTACAGCACACCAGGCTTCCCTGTCCTTCACTATGTCCCTGAGTTTGCTCAAACTCATATCCATTGAGTCGATGATGCCATTCAACCATCTCATCCTCTGAGGCCCTTTCTCCTTTTGCCTTCTATCTTTCCAGAATTAGGGTCTTTTCCAGTGAGTGGCTCTTCACATCTGGTGGCCAAAGTATTGGAGCTTCACCTTTTACATCAGGCCTTCTAGTGAATATTCAGGACTGATTTCATTTTGAATTGACTGGTTTGATCTCCTTGGAGTCCATGGGACTCTCAAGAGTCTTCTCCAATACCATATTTCAAAAGCATCAATTCTTCAGCACTCAACCTTCTTTATGGTTCAGCTCTCATTCATGCATGACTACTGGAAAAAACAAACCTTTGACTATACAGACCTTTGCTGGCAGAGTGATATCTCTGCTTTTCAATATGCTGTTTAGGTTTGTCATAGCTTTTCTTCCAAGGAGCAAGCATCTTAATTTCATGGCTGCAGTCATTGTCTGCAGTGATGTTGGAGCCCGAGAAAATAAAGTCTGTCACTGTTTCCATTTTTTCCCCGTCTATTTGCCATGAAATAATGGGATTGGATGCCATGATCTTTGTTATTTGAATGTTGAGTTTTAAGCCAGCTTTTTCACCATGCTCTTTAATCTTCATCAAAGAGTCCTTTAGTTCCTCTTTGCTTTCTGCCATTAGGGTGGTGTCATCTACATATCTGAGATTATTGATATTTTTTCTGGCAATCTTGATTCCAGCTTGTGCTTCATCCAGCCCAGCATTTCACATAATATGCTCTGTATAGAAGTTGAAAAAGCAGGATGACGATATACAATCTTGACATATTCCTTTCCCAGTTTGGAACCAGTCTGTTGTTCCATGTCCAAGTCTAACTATTGCTTCTTGACCTGCATATAGGTTTCTCGGAAAGCAGGTCAGGTGGTCTGGTATTCCCATCTCTTGAAGAATTTTCCACAGTTTGTTGTGATCCACACAGTCAAAGGCTTTAGTGTAGTCAATGAAGCAGATGTTTTTCTGGAACTCTCTTGCTTTTCCTATGATCAACGGATGTTGGCAATTTGATCTCTGGTTCTTCTGCCTTTTATAAGTCCAGCTTGTATATCTGGAAGTTCTCAGTTCATATACTGCTGAAGCCTAGCTTGAAGGATTTTGAGCATTACATCGTTAACATGAAATGAGTATAATTGTGCTGTAGTTTGAACATTCTTTAGCGTTGCCTTTCCTTGAGATTTAAATGAAAACTGACCTTTTCCAGTCCTGTGGTCCTGAGTTTTCCAAATTTGCTGGCATATGGAGTGGAGCACTCTCACAGCATTGTCTTTTAGGATTTGAAACAGCTCAGCTGGAATCCCATCACCTCCACTAGCTCTGTTCGTAGTGACGCTTCCTAAGGCCACTTGGCGTTACCCTCTAGGATATCAGGCTCTAGGGGAATGACTACATCATTTTGATTATCCGAATAATTAAGACCTCTCTTATACAGTTCTTCTGCGTATTCGTACCACCTCCTTTTAATGTCTTCCAGTTCTCTTAGGGCCGTACTCTTTCTGTCCTTTATTACGCCCATCTTTGCATGAAATGTTCCCTTGGTATCTCTAATTTCTTGAAGAGATCTCTAGTCTTCTATTGTTTTCCTCTATTTCTTTTAATTATTCACTTAAGAAGGCTTTTTCACCTCTCCTTGCTATTCTTTGGAATTCTGCATTCAGAGGGGTATATCTTTCCCTTTCTCCTTTGCCTTTCACTTCTCTTCTTTTCTAAGCTATTGGTAAAACCTTCTCAGACAACTGCTTTGCCTTCTTGCTTTTTCCCCCCCCGCTTTGGGATGATTTTGGTCACCGACTCCTATACACTAGTACAAACTTTCAACCATAGTTCTTCAGGCACTCTATCAGATCTAATCCCTTGAATATATTTGTTACTTCCACTATATAATCATAAAGGATTTTCTTGAGGTCATACCTGAAGGGCCTACTGGTTTTCCCTAAACCCTGAATTTTGCAATGAGAAGTTCATGATCTGAGCCACAGTCAGTGCCCAGTCTTTTTTGCTGACTGTATAGAGCTTCTCCATCTTCAACTGGAAAGAATATAATCAGTCTGATTTCGGTATTGACCATATGGTGATATACACATGTAGAGTCATCTCTTGTGTTGTTGAAAGGGTTAGCTCTTGGCAAAACTCTGTTTGGCCTTGCCCTACTTCATTTTGTACTCCAAGGACAAACTTGCCTGTTACTCTAGGTATCTCTTAACTTCCTACTTTTGCATTCCAGTCACCTGTGATGAAAAGGACATCTCTTTTTGGTGTTAGTTCTAGAAGGTCTTATAGGTCTTCTTAGAACCACTTAGCTTCAGCTTCTTCAGCATTAGTGTTTGGGGCATAGACTTGGATTAGTGTAATGTTGAATGGTTTGCCTTGGAAACAAACCAAGTAATTCGGATTGTGTCATTAACTATACACCCTGCATTTGTCTCTTGTTATCCAGAATTTTTTGTATATATCATCACATTTACCAGGAAGCACTTAACATTCCTGTAACTAAGATACAGGGTATTCATTGATAGTCAAGGTTTGTGCTCAGTCATATCCAGCTCTTTGTGATCCCATGGATTGTAGCTCACCAGGCTCCTCTGTCCACGTGATTCTCCATGCAAGAATACTGGAGTGGGCCACCACTCCAGGGAAGTCTTGCCAGCCCAGGGATTGAACTTGCATCTCCTGAATTGGCAGGCAGATTCTTCACCATTGATCCCCCTAGGGAACCTAAGTCAAGAGCTGAAGTTCCTTTTATAAAAGATAACTTGAGAACAGAGCCCAGCTTTTACCATATTTGTATTCCCTGGTCTCACCATTTTATATGGGACATATAGTCTGCTGTTTAAAGTATTTCTGTGCTAGACTTGGATTTTTTTTTTTTTTCCTCCAGGACCAGCAAGTCTCTGCCAATGCAGATTGATGGGGAACCATGGATGCAGACCCCATGCACTGTGAGTCCAGAGTAATTAAAATCTTATGTCACTTTCCTGTTTGCTTCCCAGATATTATATCCTGCCATAGATAACTAATCATATACTCCTATAAGTAGCTAATCACAATACCTAAGCTTTGGACCTATCACCAAGTGCCTTTTTTGTTTTGTTTTTTTTTATATGAGCCATTGCATTCAGGTATTAGGCAATATATGCCTTTGGCAATGATTTAAGAGTTGAATGCTTATGTTAGCCAAAGTGTAATCTTTAGATACCATAGTTATCTATATATAACCACATATAACCACAGTTATAAACTGTGAAACTAAACAAATTTGTTAATGTTTCTCTTAACCTTTCTTGTAATTATTTCCAAACACCTTATAAGAAAAATATTTATGGGACCTTCAGACATGATTCTTCCTAAATGTATTACTCATCTCTTCTTTGCCTCCAATTGGAATTTGAGGGCTTCCTTATATAGAAAAACTCCATTATAGTTGTTCTCTCCATATGAGATATTTTTTAATTCAGACACTTAGACCTCACTAAATTTCACTTTTATAGTGAATATTTTATTACATTTCAAAAATATGTTAGGTGCTAATGTTGGCACTAAAAGTAGAAACTGATCACATAATAAAACATTGGAGTAATAAGAACATGAAATAGAATGTATTCAATAATATAATTGTCCTCAAGGAACTTACATTCTGATAGTAGGAGATTAAGTAAATTAACAAATCAATAAATATAGACAAACATGCATAATATAACTTTTGATTACAAGAGTTATGAAATATGATGAAGAGGAACTAAAGATGGAGTATGAAAAAGACAACTTCAGGTAAGTGTGTCTGGGAGGCCTTTTTCAAAGAAGGATCCAAAAGCTTACTGTGTGTTAAACAGTAAGAGGGATAGTGTGACCAAAGTTTTAGATGTAGGGTGAGAGTGTAAGAGGCAAAGTAGAAAAGATGGGCAGGAGACAGATAGAGTAGAAAAAAATGATGGTGAACAATTAACATGTGGTTCAGAGTACACTAGGAAGCTGTTGAAGGCTTCACGCATCGTCTGATTTACATTCTTAAAGTTCACCTTAACTGCTATGTGGAGAATGGATTGCATTGAGTAGCAACTGGGACATAGGGTTCAGCAAAGTGCTCTGCGCTTGGACAGCAATAGTGGCTAGGAAGTGGATGGATTTGAGGTACATTCTGGGGGTGAAAGAGGGAGAATTTGTTATTGAGTTCCCTTGGGATGAGGGATAGGAATGAGGGAAGGAGATGAATCGTGGAGGTAGCTGCCATCTGAGAATGACAGTACCATTTACTCTGCAGTTACTCTGGAGGGAAGGGGTGTGAGGAGTGACAAGGTAGGTCTTATTGTTTAGTTGCCCAGCCTGTCGGACTCTTGACAACTCCATGGACTATGGCCTGCCAGGCTCCTCTGTCCATGGGATTTCACAGGCAAGAATACTGGAGGGAGTTGCCATTCCCTTCTCCAGGAGATCTTCTCGACCCAACAATCAAACCCGCATCTGCTGCATTGGCAGGCGATTCTTTACCTCTGATCCACCAAGGAAGCCCCAGGTTAGGTCTTAATCTTTAATACAAGCATTGTGCCAATGTGCTGGTATTTCATGGTTATAGGTGAGTGTTGTGTTGGGTGTTTTTTTAGAGGAATAATTGACATACAGCATTACTTATGAAATATTCACACAAATTCTAAATAATGGATATCACCATTTTTCAGAGGGAGAAAACTGTGTCATCAGAAGGTCACATAACTTACTCAAGGTCAGACATGTAGCACATATGGAACTCTAACCCAGGACTCTTTGATCATTCGTTAATCACTAGTTTTTGGCTACCAATTCCAGAAGCACAGCTTAGCATATGATATGGGAGTTTGGGGTTTTACCTTTCCATTGGTTTTGACTCTAAAGCGTTTGGCTCATCAATCTTTGGTATAACACATAAATGTGACTTTTTGTTTACTGCTGGCATATTTCTTGTGGTTAATTGGCCCCGAGTGTGTGAAATCTACTAATTCTGTAATAATGATGTAAGACAAACTTGTCAAAAAGTCTTTCAAGGATGGCAATTTCTTATGCCTTCTCGTATCTCTGTGCTTGATTCCAAGTATGTTTTAAAAAATCTCCTGTTCCTCCTTTTACCAGCAAGTGTATATTTACATCTTGTTTCTTATTCTTCACTCTCCCCATGACCTTTACAGCTGTACACTCACATGTATATTAAAGGTCTTGTTACTTTTGCTGCCAGTGGTGGTGGTGATACGCTGGTTGTAGAGACTGGGATGGTGGTGGTCATGGTGAAGCTTGTGGTGATGGTTGTTTTGATGATGTTGGTGCTAGTGGTGATGACGGCCAGTGGTTGTCAAGATGAACTGGCAGAGGTGCTATCAGTGTGGGTGGTGCTCGTGGTTACAGTGGTGGTGGTGATTGTGGTCACGATGCAGGATGGTAGTGGTAGTAGCAGTATTCTTGTTTTAATGAAATGTCACTGGTCTTCAGTCTGGGTCACAAAAGAACAAGTGAAAGACAGTGAAACCAAACAGCTTCCATGAGTACCCTGAGTTGTTTTGGACTCTTCTCAGAGAGAAGTGAGATTTAGTCCCTGCCCTATGTTTTAAATCAACAAAGATTAATGGCAACAATAATATATAACATTTATTAAGCTTTTACTTTGCGCCGCTTGACCTGTATTGACACATTGAATTCTCACAGAAAGCATATAATAAGCTTCATTTTATGGGTAAAACAGCTCAGGCAGACAAAGGTTAGTTTGCCTGATTCCACACACAGTAAGTGGCAGAGTAGAAGCTAAGATGCAGTTAGCCTGGCTCTGCTGTCCGTCTCCTTCACGGCTGCTCCCACCCTGGCCCTCCACCTAAGAAGGCCCCAGGCCATCCCTGCGGCCTGCCACGCTAGAGCATGACCTTTGCTGTTAATCAGTCACCTTCTGCCTCTCCCCAGCCAACAGATGAAGTCTGTTATCTATTAAAATCTAATTAATATTTTATAATACTTGTAGCATATTTCACACAAGCTTTTCTAATGACTCTTTTGTTAACTTTCTCTCAAAGAATAACAAGATATTCATTTCAGCTATTAATTATCATGATCTAAACAATGGTTAAATTAGTAACAGGTTTTATATAACGTCTACTTCAGTTTTCACTCTGTGTAATCGCTCTTATTCATTTAAGACATTTATTGCAGTCTACACAGTGGGCCAAGAACTGTACTAGACTATGGCTCATTATTGTTATTTCACATTCTGGCATACCCTCTTTTTCCTAGAACCACATGGAAATCTGAACTTTAAATTTCAGTTTAACTATAGAGAATATTTAGTATTCATAGCATTGGTATGGTTGGACTAAAGAGTGTTCTTTGCTTCACTTGAATAACACATTGTTCCTCTTACAGAACATAAAAATGATAGAATGTTCAAATTCTTTGCTGAATTTAAATATCCATAAGCCGATACTCAATTTATGAAGGGATTGCTTTAGATATAATTTTAGAGCATAGCAGGAGTTCTGCTTTTCTGTAAGTGAAATATTTAAAATAGAAAAGCAAGTGACAAATAGGTCTTGATTCTTAAATCGATGAACACTTTTTAAAAACCAGAGTAATACAAATTCTGGAGATGGATGTGGTGATGGTTGCCCAATAGCATGAATGTACTTAGTGCAATTGAACTATATATTTTAAAATGATTACAGTGGTGAACTCTACATTACATATGTTGTACCACAATTTAAAAAAAAAAGCAATTGAAAAAAATTAAGGTGATATTCACTTACAGATTTTACCAATTCTAAGTTCAACTATCAGGTGGGGGGGGAGGGGAAAGCAAGAGTTTAAAGCTATCTCTTCAAATGTATGCTTTGCGATTATTTTTATGATTATCAACTTACTATAAAGTAGTCAACAGAAACTTGTTAGTTATGCCTGTGTTCACAGTTTTGTAAGAGTCACTGAGTTAATGGAGAATAGATTTTAACCATTTAACAATTGTTGTTGTTCAGTTGCCAAATCGTGTCAGACTCCTTGCAACCCCATGGACTGCAGCATGCCAGGCTTACCTGTCCCTTACTGCCTCCTGGAGTTTGCCCAGGTTCATGTCTGTTGAATCGGTGATGCCATCCAACCATCTAATCTTCTGTTGCATAAGCATGACAAATTAAAGACACAGTTGATTCTAGAAGACTTTATGTTGAAGTAGTTCATGAAGAGCCTTTCTTCAGGGTGGAGTCTAGAACTTAACTATGCTCCCCTTCCTATCTTCTTCCTCCCCAGTCCTTCTCCCTGAGGACTTGGTATCTACTGACTTTGTTGTCAATATGTTCTCATAGTGGGAAGAAAAAAAAGAATAGTTTCAATAGGAGAAAAGGGAGAGTAGTAATGTATGAGAGGTCATGCACTACGTCAGATTTCATATTGGATTTGCACACCCAGCCCTCCCACCCCAATTTATTACAAGTGATGGGTGCCTAATTTAAGTTTCATTAAGTTAGGAGCAACCATACTAAGCCTTAAATTCAATGTAACCAAGATGGGCTCTTCATGCACCTTCTTCCATCTCCTCCCCAGCCACTAATAATGACTTCTCCTTAAGTTCCTTCCTTTCACCATATTGAGCTAGTGGAGCTCCGTGTTCATTTCCTAAGCTAGAAATATGAGGTCATCCTCTACCTCTCTTCACACCCTAAAGTTCAGTATCTGTGCACACTTGATCAAGGGCCATATTTCTGGATCTTTTCTTTTAACCCCTACCACCGTTGTCCTGGATTTGGCCCGTTTCATTTCTCTCTGTCTCATCAGGTACCTCATCAGTCTTTCCTCCTCTCCATTTTTTTTTTTTTCTATTTAAATCCATCCTTAGCTTTTCTACCAAAATGATCACTATAAAATACTAATCTCACCCTGGCACTCTTCTAATTAAAACATTTAATTACTTTCTATCTGATAAACTATATTTGAATCAAGCTTCCTGTTTCATTGCAGTCATCAATTACTTCTTTTTGCTATTTTCATATACTTTGCTTTTGCCCAAATAAACTTTTCTTCGTCTTCAGTTGAATTACACACCTTGTCTTTTGAGACTCATTTCATGCTTCCACTCTTCCTTTTTTGAATATCACCCCTCCCTTCGTTCCATCTCATCTCTGATCCCTACTAGTCTAAAAACTCAGCCCCAGTGCTATATGGCTTTATCAAAGAGCTTCCCATGTTAAACTGAAATCATCGGCTTTTTGACTAGCCTCTTGGTAGACATAAGCTTACTGAGTGACTATGATTTTGGTCACCTCTCTACCTCCAGAGAATAACACTGTGCCTCACACATCATTAGCGGCCAACACCATGCGTATTTTGAGTGTGTGTTCCTTAACTAATTCTTGGAGAAGTATAACAATTTTGAAAAATGCTTTCTACTAAATCTTTCACTGACTGAACATAATATAGGTTGGCTAGCAATTCATTCTCATATTTTTCATATATACATACATGTAAAAGTTACTTTAAGTTATCTTTATTTATTACATTCTCAAAGCAAAGAATTTTGAATGTACCAGGAAGAAATACTTTCTTAACCTTAAAAGATTTAATCTCTGTTTCCTGATATAGGACAATTAAATTTCTTGGGCCACTTCCTTCTGTATTATCAATTATGTATTCATTTTACACATTGTATAGGCTGCATTCTGTTAATATGTTGAAATATTAATAGTCATATGTGAATTATTACTTGTGTTACTTTTATGAAAAGTAATGCCAAAGAGGTTGTAATGCAATATCACTCTGGGTGCTTTGTGTATAATTAATTCAGAAAGGATGCCTGAAACTTTCTTCCATGCAGTAGAGGATGGGAAGGAAGTCAAGAAAACATCATGAACTAAATGGTGAAATGACCACAGGTGAAATATGAAGGTGATAGCTGAAGTCAAGGCAACTTCTAGTGAAGGCGTTTACAAGTGTTTGGGTCCTGCTTAGCCTATTTTAATTACCCTCCTTCGTATGATAATTCTCAGGACTCTGACCCACTTGCCCAATCTCAGCTTCTAATATTAAATACGTTCAACACTCAACTCAGCCCTGACTCAGTAGTCAGCCAATCCCAGCCAATCCCTGCCAAGCCTGGTAGTCTTGCTGCATGATCCCTAGTATTTGTGGGACACATACTTGCTCACTGAGTGCCCATGGACCAACTCCCTCCTTCAGTTCCCATTTCCACTGTGTGAGCCATTCTGTGAGATGCTGTTTTCTGACTTGCATGCCAGTTTCCTTCTCTGGCTGTAGCATCTAATTGATTCAGACATTGGCTAGTTGCCTAGCCTTTGCCTGCCCCCTCTCTTAGGATGGCTGGATCTTTTTCCTACAGCCCTAAACACTGAAGTTACTTGGAGTTTGTCTTCATTTTGACACTTGTTTTTATAAAGAGAATATGTTCAGAACAGTTTTAAAATGCAAACTCTTTAAAAGAGAAACAGAGTTTTGGGGCCTAATAATTTTACTGATGTGCTTGTTGTAATTATTTAAAATAATCATAGTTTTAAAGTATTATTTTATCTGAAACCATTTGCTGAAATACAAATTAATCTCAGCACATTAAGACAGAAAGCACAAATTTTATAAATGTAAGATTTTCCAGTTCCAGGAATTTAGTGATATGTAGATGAAAGCTAATTGAATTTTAAAATATTTAGATGTCATTAAGATGTTTGGAAGAAACCAGAGTAATACTATTTAACATTATTTAGCATCATTTACCAGTTTCTGTTCTGTATATTCATATTTTTATTTGATCCTCAAAACAACCTAAGAAGTCAGTAAAGTTATTGTAACTCCTATGTGTGTGCTCAGTTGCTCAGTCATGTCCACCTCTTTGCAGCCCCATGGACTATAGCCCACCAGGCTTCTCTGCCCATGGAATTTTCCAGGCAAGAATACTGAAACAGGTTGCTATCTCCTACTCCAGGGCATCTTCTTGACCCAGGGATAAAACTCATGTCTCCGGCACCTCTTGAATTGGTAGGAGGCTTCTTTACCGCGACACCACCTGGGAAACCATACCATATCATAAATTAAACAATTAAAACCCTGAAACAGATGAGCCAACCGCTTTGTTCAAGGCCACACAATTAGAGGTAGTCAGCGGGCTCTAATGCCTATTCCCTTAATTATGAGGTTTTGCCGCCTCACTCAGTTGCTTGTATTAGTAATCAATTACAACTTATCATTTATAACAGAATTCAGTTCTTTTTCACCTAGTTTACATTTTCCTCTTTATTTGATACATTATTTTTTGCTTCCCAGTGTAGCCGAAGCCATCCATCCGATTGCCAGAATTACTACTGAGCAACATAATTACGGTCATCCAGCTTCCTGATCTCAAAGCTCATTGTCCCTTCATTTCTTACAGCATAGAGTTCAGTATCCTTGTCACGTCATTAAGTCACTCTCCCAAGGCTTCCGTCTGCCAGCTATACTTCGTTGGGACCACTCTCCAAAGGCTTTCTATTCATACTGCTTAATTATGTACTTAAAATCTCCATCCCTTATTTTGTGGTTTAGAAATAGACACATTCTTCTTGCCTTCAAGCATGCTCACAGGGAATCTAGTTTCTTCTAGCAGTTCTCTGCTGCTGCTGCTGCTGCTAAGTCACTTCAGTCGTGTCCGACTCTGTGTGACCCCATAGACAGCAGCCCACCAGGCTCCCCCATCCCTGGGATTCTCTAGGCAAGAACACTGGAGTGGGTTGCCATTTCCTTCTCCAATGCATGAAAGCAAAAAGTCAAAGGGAAGTCACTCAGTCGTGTCCGACTCGTAGCAACCCCATGGACTGCAGCCTACCAGGCTCCTCTGTCCATGGGATTTTCCAGGCAAGAGTAGGACTCATTTAATCTTTTTTATGGTTTATTATTTTGCCTGAATCAATTATCCTGTGCTGTTGGGATATGTATATTTTTATATGTTACTTTAAAATCTTTCTGGAAAGCAATAGAATATAAATGCACATATACCAAAAATAAAATAAGATCTTTTCCTTCAACGGCAAGCTTAGCATCAATTTCCTCATGAAACCTTTTAAACTCCCTATCTATCTGAAGTAAACTGTCTGATTCTTTGCACTGCTGTCACTCTCTGTTGATATTGTCCAGCTCTTCTGACTTAATCGTAAGCATTTTATGATTTCACCTTTGCTTCCTCCTATACCTCACATACATAATATGGTTTCTGATGCAAAGTCCATGTTTGAATTATTGCTCTGCAATAGGTAATGCATCATTTTCCAACGCTGCTTTCAAGAATTTTTTTTGTCTTGACTCTTCAGTGTTTTGATTTTGATGAGTCTGGTTATGGATTTCTCTGAACTTATTTTTGTTTTGGTTTCTCTGAACTTCATGAATCTGTAGGTTTATGTCTTTGGCCACGTTGGGAAGTTTTCCATCATTATTTGTTCAGATATTGACTTAAGCCCACAGTCTCTCTCCTTTCCTTCTAAACCCTGATGACATGTTTTAGATATTTATATAGTATCTCAATATCTGAGTCTTAGTGAATTTTTTCCTTCCTCTTTGTTCTTTCTATTCTTCATACTAGATAATACCTATTCACCTATATTCAAGCTCACTGACTTTTTTCTCCCTTATCTCCATGGTGTTCTTGAGCCCATGCAGTTAACTTTTATTTTGGTCATTGATTTTTTTTTTTTTTTCTGTTGTAAAATTCAGTTCTCTATGTTAGGCTTCATAAGGTCAAATCTATGCATATACTGCTCAGGGGAAAACTCAAGGGATCATATACAACTTTAAGAGAGAGTCTTTTTGAGGCCCTCTCCACTCCAGGACCTCCTTGATGGTTTTTGACTCCCAGGGCTCCTCTGATTATAAATACAAGGCTTTCGTTTCTCTGCATTGCCATGTACTTCTCCAGGGCCCTGTGGTAGGGGACAAAGAGAGAAAAAATCAGTAGGTATCTGCCCCTGATTTGCGGATGATAGTTTCATGGACCAGAGAGAGCGTCCCTGGAGCTGTAGGCACCGGCCACTGCTATGGAATTCCCAGGTGACTGGGGTAGGAGAGATTGAGGCGGCGAGGGGAGGGGCGAAATGAAGCAAGATACCTCTCTCACCCTCTCTGACCTCCGCCTACAGGTCATTCATTTCCTACCCCTCGAACCAGAAACACAGGGATTTTCGATGGAGCTGTCCATCTGTACTTGTTGTACAGTTCCAAGTGTTAAGCCACCTTTAGCTCCAGACTGGGAAATATGAGAGGGGAGGGAAAAAACAGGAAGGTATCACTGGTTCAGGGACTCTCGCTGCTCTGGTTTCCTTCCCCAGCCTACCTACTGGCACTTGCTTCTCAGCAGTCCATACTTAGCTGTGCCATGCGTTCTCTGCAGGGTTTGTAGTTGCCTTCAGTGGGAGAGTCATGGAATGTGCTTACTTCTTTTGGACTAGAAGAAAACACCACCACTCTCCTTAAATTTTGTATTTGGCTGTATTGAGCTCTGCATGAATAGTCCCCATAAAATTGGTATATTATTAGCCAGAAGTACCTATCTGCCAACTTCAGATTTCATAGTATAGTCCCCACTTACATGTATTTTATAAAAATTCTAAATGAATCTCAGAAGTGCTCTAAACCTTGAATCATAAATCTTATTCTTTATGAGAAAACGTCCTCAATTTTCTTCCATTCCTGTGTCCTGCATTTAAGCAGAGACCACATTTACCTTGTCACTTGAGTAAAAATAATCAACCAAAAAGACATAGATTTTCTACCCACCTATACAAATGAAGGTAAATTTTAGGTATTTGTCTAGACAGTAATGATGTGGATGACCATATGAGGGTTTTTTTCTTTTTTTTAGATTACTTCGTGTGTAGGTAAACATGTTTTAAGACTATTGCAAGTAAGTTATGTAATTTTATGGGAGGATTTTAGACTGTGGCAGTGAGGTTAGGTGAATGTTCCAGGTCATGAAGTAAAGAATTATGAAACTGGGACTATTTCTAACTTATTTTTTCTAGTCTCATCATCAGTTCATTGAGCTTATTTGCCTAAGGATAAAAAGTTCAAAGAGGAGAAAATACAAGGCCTCTGAAATTTTTGTAATGCACAGTAGTGGGAAAAGGAGCGCAGGTGTAAAACAAACAGCCAGGCGGTGAGATTTTCTCTGGCAGCTTCTGACCACTGCAAACCAAGCAGAGGGCACCTACGTAGAGAAGCAAATTGAGTAGCTTTAAGGAGAGAGATTGTTTTAATGGCCCTTTCAGCCCACTTGTAAAGTTTAATATCGTGAAAATCCTTTCTGCTTGGGAATACCATTTAAATGAGAATTTCATGTGATATTATATTAGAAAATATAATACTATCAGATGGATTGTTTTTGTTCAGTCGCTAAGTCATGTCTGACTCTTTGTGACCTCATGGACTGCAGCCAGGCTCCTCTGTCCTTTGCTGTCTCCCAGAGTTTACTCAAACTCATGTCCTTTGAGTGGGTGATGCTATACAGCCATCTCTTCCTTTGCCACCTCCTTCTCCTTTTGCCTTCAGTTTTTTCCAGCATCAGGGTCTTTTCCAATGTGTCGGCTTGTCTCATGCACTGACCAAAGTATTGGAGCTTCAGTATCACTCCTTCCAATGAATATCCAGGGTTGATTTCCTTTAGAAGTTTCTGGTTTGATATCCTTACTGTCCAAGGGGCTCTCAAGAGTCTTCTGCAACACGACAGTTCAAAAGCATAGATTCTTCAGCACTTAGCCTTCTTTATGGTCCAACTCTCACATCCATATATGACTACTGGAAAAACCATAGCTTTGACTAGACGAACCTTTGTTGGCAAAGTGATGTCTCTACTTTTTAATATGCTGTCTAGGTTTGTCATAGCTTTCCTTCCAAGGAGCAAGCGTCTTTTAATTTCATGGCTCTAGTCACCATCTGCAGTGATGTTGGAGCCAAAAAAATTCAAGTCTGTCACTGTTTCCACTGTTTCTCCATCTATTTGCCATGAAGTGATGAGACTGGATGCCATGATCTGCATTTTTTGAATGTTGAGTTTTAAGCCAACTTTTTCACTCTCCTCTTTCACCTTCATCAAGAGGCTATTTAGTTCCTCTTCGCTCTCTGCCATTAGAGTGGTGTCATCTGCATATCTGCGGTTGTTGATATTTCTCTTGGCAATCTTGACTCCAGCTTGTAAGTTGTCTAGCCTGACATTTCACATGATATACTATGCATAGAAGTTGAATAAGCAAGGTGACAATATACAGCTTTGACATACTCCTTTCCCAATTTGGAACCAGTTCCATGTTGGATTCTAACTGTTGCTTCTTGACCTGCATACAGGTTTCTCAGGAGGCAGGTAAGATGGTCTGTTACTCCCATATTTTTAAGAATTTTCCAGTTTGTGGTGGTCCACATAGTCAAAGGCTTTAGTATAGATGTCTTTCTGGAATTCCCTTGCTTTTTCCAAGATTCAGTGGATGTTGGCAATTTGATCTCTAATTCCTCTGCCTTTCCTAAACCCAACTTGTACATCTGGAAGTTCTTGGTCCATGTATTGCTAAGGCCTAGCTTGAAGGATTTTGAGCATAACCTTGCTAGCATGTGCAATGAGTGCAATTGTATGGTAGTTTGAACATTCTTTGGCATTGCCTTTCTTTGATATTGGATCACTTGTTTCCATTGTTTATGTGCTTATACTTCTCTCTTGATTACCAAAGATACAATAAATATTTTTAAAGGCAAATCATGGCCAGAACAGTGCTTCCTGACAAGAAGCTGCTGCTGCTGCTGCTAAGTCACTTCAGTGGTGTCTGACTCCGTGCGACCCCATAGATGGCAGCCCACCAGGCTCCCCCATCCCTGAGATTCTCCAGGCAAGAACACTGGAGTGGGTTGCCATTTCCTTCTCCAATGCATGAAAGTAAAAAGTGAAAGTGAAGTTGCTCACTCGTATCTGACTCTTAGCGCCCGCATCGACTGTAGCCCACCAGGCTCCTCCATGGGATATTCCAGGCAAGAGTACTGGAGTGGGGTGCCATTGCCTTCTCCAGACAAGAAGCTACTAAAGTCTAAATATAAACAGTCCATGAAAAGATTTATGGGGAGAATGGGGCAAATTTGACAAACTGGCATCTATAACTAAGTCCACTTCTCTAGCCCATTAGCAGAAATTCAAAGTAGTCTGAGGTTAAAAATATTTTTCATTCCTTGAAAATAGTGTTTTATGGTATTTTCATAAGGAGGGGAGGAAAAAGCTGCTTAGAAATAGTATAGCAAAATACCTATATCCCAATGGGTAGAAAACAGAAATAAAAGCCAGAATCTGGGGTCTCATATTTGTTGTATTGGTGACCTCTGGACTTCAGAGAATTACTTACTTGTGGAACTGTTTCTTTATTACTAAAACCAGCTACCTACAAATTATGACAGTACTGGAGGGTCATTGAAAATTAGTTTGTACCTCATTTGTCAACACTAAAAAAGTATTATTCTCTAGTGTTTATTAGATTTGTTATAACCAATAATATACATAAATTTTCTTCTTTTTCAATGTTTAAACTAACTTGTTATTCTGAGTCATACAGGGAGAGAAAATAGTTAAATTCATGGTATTTTGTGTTGGGATAGTAGTTGACATCTTTTTGAGATTTAGCCAAGGTGTTAATAGAAAATATAGCAGTGATTTTTACTGTTTTCCTGTAATCATTTACAGATAAACTCATATTGAAAAGGATATCACTTCACCATAATATTTGGCATCTTTCAGTTCAGTTCAGTTCAGTTGCTCAGTTGTGTCCGACTCTTTGCAACCCCATGAATTGCAGCACGCCAGGCCTCCCTGTCCATCACCATCTCCTGGAGCTCACTCCGAGTCACATCCATCAAGTTGGTGATGCCATCCAGCCATCTCATCCTCTGTTGTCCCCTTTTCCTCCTGCCCCCAATCTTTCCCAGCATCAGGATCTTTTCCAATGAGTCAACTCTTCGCATGAGGCAGCCAAAGTATTGGAGTTTCAGCTTTAGCATCAGTCCTTCCAAAGAACAACCAGGACTGATCTCCTTCAGAATGGACTGGTTGGGTCTCCTTGCAGTCCAAGGACTCTCAAGAGTCTTCTCCAACACCACAGTTCAAAAACATCAATTCTTCAGCACTCAGCTTTCTTCACAGTCCAACTCTCACATCCATACATGACCACTGGAAAAACCACAGTCTTGACTAGACAGACCTTTGCTGGCAAAGTAACGTCTCTGCTTTTGAATATGCTATCTAGGTTGGTCATAACTTTTCTTCCAAGGAGTAAGCGTCTTTTAATTTCATGGCTGCAATCACCATCTGCAGTGATTTTGGAGCCCCCCAAAATAAAGTCTGACACTGTTTCCACTGTTTCCCCATCTATTTCCCATGAAGTGATGGGACCAGATGCCCTGATCTTTGTTTTCTGAATGTTGCGCTTTAAGCCAACTTTTTCACTCTCCTCTTTCACTTTCATCAAGAGGCTTTTTAGTTCCTCTTCACTTTCTGCCATAAGGGTGGCATCATCTGCATATCTGAGATTATTGATATTTCTCCCGGCAATCTTGATTCCAGCTTGTGCTTCTTCCAGCCCAGCGTTTCTCATGATGGACTCTGCATATAATATTAAATAATAGTTAATGCATCAGGTTGACTTCCTGGGAAGTCTTATTTTGAAAATTTGATAGGAAAATTACTTTCTCATTAAAAGTTACACAGCTATTGTGACGTGACACTTGCCTCCTTAGCAGATACACCATTTTTAAGGAATCTTAAGGTTCTAATGGGCTTACTTTAGAAAAGGGAAAAGGTAGACAAGGTAATGTGTATTTTTGTTGCTAAAAGGAAAGAGGTAACCCATAAATTATCAGGAGGAAAATTGTTAATGGGTGGATGTACACCTGAAAATTACTATTTACTTAATATTTAAACACAAAGTAAGGATGAATCTTAAGATTCTTCGTTTGTTATGGGTATAAATCTTGGTATTTTGAGGAAAAGAAAAATAGCTATTAATAACAGTCTTCTGTCATCTTGAGACATAGTTGAATAATCAGATGGCTGTTCTTGTGGGTATACTTTTTAAGGTATGAGTGGTAGTAAGACTCCAAAAGCAGTTCAATACAACATAAACTAAAAGCATCCTTTTACCTAAGACTTCATTGGTAAATGCTCCTGCATAGATGTATATTTCCAAGCCTCTTTTCCGCCCCAAAGACTGGCATGTTAGTGTTTAGTGGCACTGTTTTGTGTGTTCCCCTGTTACTTATGCATTAATTAGTTTTGTTTACCTGTGCATAATTTTTTCCTAATTTCACAACAGTTGTTGTTTTTGTAACTGACAATACAATTTACTGCATGTATGCTTTCTGGCCTGCAAACAAAGATGTTAAGGTGTAGAGCACCAACCTCTTCATCTTAGATTGGTTAAAAAAAAAAAAAAAAGGATTGGTTGAGACTAATTTCCAATTAATTTGCAGTGGTTACAGGGAACAAAACAATTGCACCTACTAATTAAAATTTAAAATATTCCAAAGTGTCATCTTTAGGTGTCTGTGGAATATAAAATTTCCATTTTGCTTCATTGCTGGGTCTGTAACATCCATGAGCCTGACAGCTCAATTTAAAGTCTCAGTAATACCTATTAGTACAAAACATGAAAAAACTACCATTAATCATTTATTTTAATTTTGCAGCTCTGTCATTTTCTCAGTTTGTTTTAAAATTATGATGACACCATAATGTGCACAAATTGACCTGGCTGAAGGGAAAACAGATCGCTGTACTTAGGAGAGATACGGAGGTACATTGTTAGAGCTTAATTGATGCCAAACTGATTAGATTTGCTTGCATTTTGCACAAAATTATTTTAAACATATTTAAACATGTTTAAATGTTAAAAATATTTTAAATATTTTCTTCCTGAATTGTATTTTAAAAATTATCCCAAATGAGTTATGTTTACAATTAGACTTACACCTTTTTATAGTTCTTTAATACATTCTATTTAAATATTGTGAAATAAACCCACATTGTTCTTTTATTTTTCATTTTGAAGCCTGAATTAATCTACACCATTTCAATTTAGAAAAGGTCATTTCCGCTTAGTTCGAAGATAATAGTATCTTTCATAGATATGTTCTTGGATAGGAACTCCAAACCCAAAGTGGACACAGTGTCCAAATACATGAAAGGGCAGAAATTAAGATAAGAAATATATATGTATATAATACCTTATGCATTTTTATTGATGTGATCTGGGACTGTTGAACATGCTAAAAGTGATGAAATTATATGCACTCAACAGAATTTTGTCATTAGTTTTCTAAAGGACCAGTAGATATTTATATTTAAATCTGGTTCAAAATTAAATATATTTCTGTAGAATGGGTAAAGTTAGTAAGTCTCTTAATTGAAGGGCATTGTTGTACCAATAGAAAAGTTTGATTTTTTTCTTTCCAGAGCAGTCAGAGGTCTCTTTTTCAGATACAAACTATAGATTCATTAGACCTGAATCTGATCTTTCCCCCTTGTGAAAGACTTTATCTAGTTCTTCATTTCTTCTGATTTTGTGCATTAAAAATTAGAAAATACAGCTAACATATTCTAAACTTTTCCTCAAAATGTAACATACAGTATTGCTAAAAGTTTTCAAGAGTAAACCTTCTTTATCCATGAACAGAGCACAGTATTTCATAGAAATAGTCCCAAGATGGGTTACTAATGTCAAATTAAAATTTTAATTCAAAACTTAATAAAATACACTGAATAAAATGTAATCATTTATTGTTTTTATTTCCTTGAATATTCGCAACACAGTTGCACATGTCTTATTTGAGGAGATTTTTTTAAAAGAGAGGATTTTAACATATTACAGACATACCTAGGAGATAATGCAGGTTTAGTTCCATACTACTACAATAAAGCAACTACAATAAGTCACGTGAATTTTTTTATTTGTTTGTTTCCTAGTGCTTGTATGTTATGTTTACTGTGCACTGTAGTATAGTAAATGTATGATAGCACTTTTCTAAAATAGAAAGTGAAATTTTAAAAAATTAAATTAAATTAAATTTAGAAACCTAAATTAAAAATAGAAAACAACTATTTATATTTGATCCTTCAGTGAGTCATAATCTTTTTGCTAGAGGAGGGTGTTACCTGGGTGTTGACATCTGCTAACTGATCAGGGTGGTGGTTGCTAAAGCTTGGGTGGTTGTAGCAGTTTCTTAAAATAAGACAACAGTGAAGTTTGCTGCTTCAATTCTTCCTTCCCCCAGTCAATTCCTCTGTAGCATCAGTGCTGTTTGACAGCATTTTACCTACAAGAGAACTTATTTCAACACTGGGGTCAGTCCTCTCAAACCCTGCCACAGCTTTATCAACTAAATGTGTGTAATCTTCTGAGCTCTTTGTTGTCATTTCCACACTCTTTACACAGTATCCACCAGGAGTCGATTCTATCTCAAGAAACTACTTTTTTTGCCCATCCACAAGAAGCACCTCCTCATGGGTGGAATTTTTATCGTGAGATTACCGCAATTCAGTCATATCTTCAGGTTCCACTTCTAATTCTTGTTCTCTTATTATTTTCACCACATCTATAGTTACTTCCTCCACTGATGTCTTGAACCCCTTAAAGTCATATATGAGGGTTGGATCAACTTTCAGACTCCTGCAGTGTTGATATTTTGACCTCTTCCTGTGAATCAAGAATGTTCTTAACGATGTCTAGAATGGTAAATCCTTCCCAGAAGGTTTTCTGTTTACTTCACCTAGATCCATCAGAGGAGTCACTACGTGTGGCAGCTATAACCTAACAAAATGTGTTTCTTAAATAATAAGAATTGAAAGTCAAAATTAATTCTTGATCCATGGACTGTAGAGTGGATATTGTGTTGGCAGGCATGAAAACAACATTAATCTCATTGTATATCTCCATCAGAGCTCTTCAATGACCAGGTGCATTGGCAATGATATTTTCTTTTCTTTTCTTTTAATTTTATTTTTACTTTATTTTACTTTACAATACTGTATTGGTTTTGCCATACATTGACATGAATCCACCACGGGTGTATACAAGCTCCCAATCCTGAATCCCCCTCCCACCTCCCACCCCATATCATCTCTCTGGATCATCCCCATGCACCAGCCCCAAGCATCCTGTATCCTGTATCAAACATAGACTGGCACTTCGTTTCTTACCTGGTAGTATACATGTTTCAAAGCCATTCTCCCAAATCATCCCACCCTCTCCCTCAGAGTCCAAAAGTCCGTTCTATACATTTGTGTCTCTTTTGCTGTCTTGCATAAAGGGTCATCATTACCATCTTTCTAAATTCCGTATATATTTTAAAAGGAAACTTTTTTTCTGAGCAGTCCATCTCAACATTGGGGTTAAAATATCCATAAATAATGTTATAAACAGATGTGCTGTTATTTAGGCTTTGTTCTTTCATTTGTATAGCACAGGTGGAGTAGATTTAGCATAATTCTTAAGCATCCTAGGATTTTCAGAATGGTAAATGAGCACTGGCTTCAACTTAAAATCACCACCTGAATTAACCCCTAACAAGAGAGTCAGCCTGTCCTTTAAAGTTTTGAAGCCGAGCATTGACTTCTTCTCTCTAGCTATGAGTACTGCCCCCCGGTGGCTCAGTGCTAATCTGCTTGTAATTCAGGAGACCTGGGTTCAACCCCTGGGTTGGGAAGATCCCCTGGAGAAGGGAATGGCAACCCACTCCAGTATTCTTGCCGGGGAAATCCCATGGAGCTTGGTGGACTGCAGTCCATGTTGGACACAGCTGAGCTACTAACATTTTCGCTTTCTCTAGCTGACATCTTCTTCCCGTATAAGGCTGTTTTGTCTGCACTGAAAATCTACTGTTTAATGTTGCCACCTTAATTACTTGTCTTCGCTAGATCTTCTGGATAGTTTGCTGTAGCTTCTCCATCAGCACTTGCTGCTTCACCTCATACTGTTTTGTAATGGAGATGACTTCTTTCATTAAACCGCCTGAACTAAGCTCCGTTAGCTTCAAACTTTTCTCTTAAAGTTTCCTCATCTCCCTCAGCCTCCATAGAACTGTGGAAAGTTAGGGCCTTGCTCTTTATCAGACTTTGGCCTAAGGGAATGTTATGGCTGGTTCAGCCTGCTATCAAACCACGGAACCTTCTCCATCTCAATAAGGCTGTTTTGCATTCTTATCATTCTTGTGTTGACTGGAGTAGCATTTTTGGTTTCCTTCAAGAATTTTTTTTTTTTTTTTTGCAGTCACTTAACTGTTGGACACAAGAGGCCTAGCTTTTGGCTTGACTCAGCTTTTGACATGCCTTCCTCACTCACCTTAATAATTTCTAGATTTTGATTTAAAGTGAGAGATGTATGATTCTTCCTTTCATTTGAATATTTTGAGGCCATTGTAGGGTTATTATTTGGCCAAATTTCAATATTGTAGTCTCAGGGAATAGGGAGGCCTGAAAAGTGGAAGAGACATGGAGGAATGGCCAGTCACTAGAGCAGTTAAACACACAAAATTTATCTATTAAGGTTGCCATCTTATATGGGTACAGTTCATGGTGCCCTACAACAATTACAATAATAACATCAAAGATTACCTAGCACAGATCATCACAACAAACAGAATAATAATGAGAAACTTGGAAACATTGTGATAGTTGCCAAAATGTGACACAGATACATGAAATGAATGAAGACTGTTGGGAAAATTGTGTGAATTGTGTGCACTGACTTGCCTGATGTGGGGTTGTCACAAGTTTTCAGTTTGTATTTAAAAACTACCTAATATCTGCAAAGCACAATAAAATGAAGTGCAGGAAGTATGCCTGTACATTGCTTTATCCATGTGACAATTTGCTATGTGAAAAGACCACATAAAAGAGGATATATAAAATATTATTCATGAAAAGTAGAATCTTAAATTGTGAATATTGTTAATATTCTCCAGTTACAGTCAAGGAGAAATATTTTATTGTTTTGTTCTTTTTTAAAATTTTTGCTTTTTTTCCATATGATCAAATATTTGGAGAGACCCCTTGAAAAAGAAAAATAGTTTCTAGGTTAGGTTGTGATATCATTTTTCTGCAAAGACATGAAAATTATAAAAACAGTTTTTTACAATGTCATTGACCTTCCTGGCTACCAGCTTATAATGATGAAATAAAATGAAAACCAAATTTATACCTTAAAAGAGATTTCAAGCCCAGGTATGAATATTTCCTCTGCTGTGTGGACAAATAGCCCATTACTTTCAGGAGAAAGTTTCTCTTTTCTTATTGCCGTACCTATTTAAAATTCCTGTGAATTTAATCAGCAAGTAAACCTCTCAAACCCATTCTTTTAGATATTTCATTGTAAATCTCCACAGTGATTTCTTTGAGTTTGATGTTAGATCAAAGACTTTGACATTAAACTTGGAAATTACTATCATTCCAGAAAATAATGGCTGGAATCATAAAGAAGCTGGCGCGGGGATTTTAGAAAATTGTTATGTTTCATTGCTTTGCTTTTTGGCAGTTATGGACCTGAAAAATTTAGCATGCTCTTTATTCCCTCTGTCATATGGCTCAGCTACACCCATGAATTCAAAATGGTTTCCATTATTGGAAAGAGACACTCTTATTCCAGAATCAAACTAGGTAACTTTTAATGTTCCAGATAATTGCTAAATTAAGCTCTCTCTGCAGATATTTTATGGCATTTATTTTGCTCTGAAAACCCCATTCATTTTTAAGGTAGCTGAATAAATCCAGTGATAATAAAGTCTTAAAGAGATGAATCAGGAAAAGAAAATTTTGGCTAAATGCAGGGGAAATATTTAAAAAGGAAAATCCTACCTTCTGAGATACTTTCTAAGAAGCACAATATTATTAAGCCCACCCTGGTGCAAAGCAATAAAGAGATTAAACATTGAAGCCAAATTTGATCAGTTGATCTGTTACTAAAATTGAGAAAGCTAGTATATATTCTAATTCAGAATTTTCACAGAATAAATTCTGAATGGTGGCACTCAGTATAGCAAAGAGATGCCATATGAGACTATTTACACTTTTATTCATCTTTTAGCTTGTTGTTGTTTAGTCACTAAGTCATGTCTGACTGTGACCCCGTGGACTGTAGCCCACCAGGTTTCTCTGTCCATAGAATTTCCCAGGTAAGAATACTGGAGTGGGTTACAGTTTCTTTCTCCAGGGGATCTTCCTGACCCAGGGACTGAACCCGTCTCTCTTGCATTAGCAACTGGATTCTTTGAGCCACCTGTCAAGCAGTCTTTTAGATATTGACCCATTAAGTCATAATTTTAAATTAATGTTCATTATTTGACTGTAATTGCATCAAGGGTCAGCAAGTTTAATGTTTGGGCCAGATCTACACAGTCACCTGTTTTTGCATAGTCTCAAAGAGTTAAGAATATTTTTTTATATTTTAAGTGGTTGAAAAATCCAAAAGAATAATAATAGTTCATGATGTTAAAAGTATATGAAATGCAGATTTTAGTTTTCATACATAGAGTTTGACTAGAACATAGTCACATCCATTTGTTTACAATTAGTCTGTGGCTACTTTTGTGTACAATAGCAGAGTTGAGTTGTTACAGAGACCTCATAGACCACAAAGCCTAAAGTGTTTACCATATAGCCCGTTACAGAAAATATTTGCCAATCTCTAAATTGCATAAGCATCTTACAGTAATATAACTCTCAAATATGATTTCTAGATTTGGAATTAGTATTAATTTAGTAGTTTACATAATTTACATGCAAATCATGGTGAAATGGAGGCATGCCTAGCCTCAGTTCAGTTCAGTTCAGTTCAGTCGCTCAGTTGTGTCCGACTCTTTGTGACCCCATGAATCGCAGCACGCCAGGCCTCCCTGTCCATCACCAACTCCCAGAGTTCACTCAGACTCATGTCCATCGAGTCGGTGATCCATCCAGCCATCTCATCCTCTGTTGTCCCCTTTTCCTCCTGCCCCCAATCTTTCCCAGCATCAGAGTCTTTTCCCATGAGTCAACTCCTCACATGAGGTGGCGAAAGTACTGGAGTTTCAGCTTTAGCATCCTTCCTTCCAAAAAAATCCCAGGGCTGATCTCCTTTAGGATGGACTGGTTGGATCTCCTTGCAGTCCAAGGGACTCTCAAGAGTCTTTTCCAACACCACAGTTCAAAAACATCAATTCTTTGGCGCTCAGCTTTCTTCACAGTCTTAACTCTCACATCCACACATGACCACTGGAAAAACCATAGCCTTGACTAGACGGACTTTTGTTGGCAAAGTAATGTCTCTGCTTTTGAATATGCTATCTAGGTTGGTCATAACTTTTCTTCCTAGAAGTTAAGCATCTTTTAACATGTAATTTGAATGTCTCACCCTCATTAATAGAAAACTAGTAGGCCACATCGAAGACAGATTTGAAATATTTGCATGATCATACTTCTTTCTAGCTTTTTCTCCTAACTCCCTGGTTACTTGTCCTCATATTCTTTCATAGTATATAATTTCCTGCTTCACTGTTATATGTCCATGTTCCCCCATTATGTAATATAATGTCTGATATTCGCATTTGAAACACACATCTGTCTAGTCATCTCTTTCCAATGGATAATATTATTTCCAGTATCATTACATCCAAATCTGTCTCAAGACCCATTCTCCCTTCTGAACACCAGACGTACATATCCCAAAGACACTGAGCATCTCCTCTAGAATACCACTCTATAGGAGTTCACCAACTTACTGCCTCTCACTCATGCCAAAAAATACATCTCTTTCTGTGAAAAAGCATCACCACACACACAACAAGCAAAGCTAAAAGCATGAAGGTCATAGTAGAACCTTTCTCTTTTTGATCACTCCCTGCATCCAGCATACCCTGCAACATGCGCCTCCTTGGTATCTGCCCTCTATTCTGTCCCCATTGCCAATGCTGCAACTAAAATCCAGTGTACTTCTTTTCTAGATTATTTTATTCACCTCCCATCTGATCTCCCTGTTTCTGGTATGACATGCAGCCCCTCAGCCATGCTTCAGAGTCTCACTGCTCAGACTCAGTTTAATTATGTCCTGTCCTTCACCCATGATCTGAAGGACATTATTTTGTGCTCCCATTGCACTCTGAGATTATCTCCATAGCACGAAGTGTGTCACATCCTACTGCTACATATGTTACCATCAGTTGACTCTGTGCACCTCAGTGATGTTTTAAAGAGTATCTGTTCAACTTGGAATCCCCATCACTATACTGAAAAAAGCTAGACCTAGTAGATGAACAACCAAGCTAATTAAAATTGAGTTAAATTAGGTTATTTGGTTCCATTGATGTTAGCTTTCAGCAATATGTTTGGGGGATGAGTGTAAGAAGGTGCTGGTCATTCATTTATTCAGTCAGTCAACAGATTCCTACTGGTCTTACCCCCCTAGAAAGAGAAGCAAGTGACAAACAGACCAAGGCTTCTCAAAGGTGGCTGCGTGTGTGAATTACGTGGGACTCTAATTATAAAGTGGAGTCTGATTCAGGCTTGGGCTGGGAGTAGGAGACCGCATTTCTCACAGTGCTGTCAGTGTCCCTGGTTTGTGGACCACGTTTGGAGGACCAAAACGCTAGGGAGAAAAACTGTTTCTTGCCGAAGGGTTTTTATTGTTAAATACATGTACCAAAATTATATGTATGCATTGAAAAGAACAAAATGTATGGAATTTCAAGGAAAATGACTAGCTTCTGTCCCATCATTTGGGTCACCAGATCCATTCTTTGGCTGTCTCTTCTGATTGAGGCTTCCCCAGTGGGTCAGACAATAAATCTGCCTACAGTGCGGGAGACCAGGGTGTGAGCCATGTGTCGGGAAGATGCCCTTGAGGAGGGCATGGCAACCCACTCCAGTATTCTTGTCTGGAGAGTCGAATGGACAGAGGAGCCTGGCGGGCTGCAGTTCATGGGGTGACAAAGAGTTAAACACAACTGAGTGATTAACACTTTTTTCACTCAAACAATCTACTTTGCTATAGTTTTTTTTTTTGGGGGGGGTGGGTTGTTTGTTTTTTCACTTAATAGTTTTAGGCATATTCTGCTTAGTTTATGCTTTACAAAAGTGGTTTGTAACATTACTCCATTTAAATCTTACTAATAATTAATATCTGCTGGGTCATTTTTATGTGCCAGATAACATTCTAAGCATTTTGTATGCATTGATTCATTTAGTCCTTACAGTGAAATAGGCATTATCTCTATGGTATAGATAATGAAAATGAATTAGTCATCTGCCCAAAGTCTCCAGATAGGAAGTGGGGACCCTGTCAGTCTGATTTTTTAACCAGTATTCTATTCTGCTTCTGAAAAAAGAATATTTAAATCCATATAAAACATAGAATGATTGAGATTATGAAAATGTCATCAGCTATAGAACCAAGTTACTGACACACAATTACATTTTCTTTCCTACAGAGCTTTTATCATCTCTTTTCCCTTCTTTGTAAAGCATCATTATAATAATTCTCATTTCTTAAACACTGCACCATATCAATTAATCTATTATCCCCACTCCCTTCTTTATATGGAAGAAGCCCTTCCCTGCAGGTTTCTTCCTGAGTTTCTTGCAGATCAGGGTCTCAGTTGGATCCTCGTTTTGTTGCCATTGTTGTTTTTAATAAACTTATATTTTAGAGCATTTGAGGTTCACAGTAAAACTAAGGGGAAGATACAGATATTTCCTGTATAGCTCTCACCCCACACACATGCATGGCCTCCCCGCTGACAGAATTACCCCCACAAATGGTACTTTTGATAGAATCGGTAAACCTCTATAGACATATTGTGTTCACTCAAAGTCCATAGTTTGCACTGGGTCCATTCGATGTTGTTCATTTCATGAGCTTGGGCAAGTGTATAAGGTCTTTATAATAATAATATACCTATTATTATAACATCACAAGGAATGTCACTGTCATGAAAATTCTCTGTGCTTCATTTATTCATCCTTCTCTCCCATAACCCCTGGCCCACTGATCTTTTCACTGTCTCCACAGTTTTGCCTTCTCCAGAGTGTCATATAATTGGAATGTTACTGGATATAGCCTTCTCAGATTGATTTCATTCACTTAATAATGTGCATTTAAGTTTCCTCCATGTGCATTCATGGCTAGATAGCTCATTTCTTTTTAGCACGGATAGTATTCCTTTGGGCTTCCCAGGTGGTGCTAGTGATAAAGAATGGGCCCGCCAATGCAGGAGTCAGAGAGATATGGATTCAATCCCTGGGTCATGAAAATCTGCTGGAGGAGGGCACAGCAACCCACTCCAGTATTCTTGCCTGGAGAATCCCATGGACAGAGGACCCCGGTGGGCTACAGTTCATAGGGTTGCACAAAGTCAAACACAACTGAAGCAACTTAGCATGCGCATACACACCGTATTCCTTTGTCTTGATGCAGCACAATTTATTTATCCATTCACCTACTGAAGGACCTCTTGGTTGTTTCCAGGTTTTGGCAATTATAAAAAAAAAGCTGCTGTAAACATTTGTGTACAGGTTTTTATGTAGATGTAAGTTTCCAACCTTTTTGTATAAATTCTATGAGTGGAAACACTGGATCATATGATGAGTATATTTAGTTTTATAAGAAACCACCAAACTGTCTTCCAAAGTACCATTTTGCCCTCCTAGTACCTATATATGGGAGTTCTTGTGCTCCACATCCTCACCAATGCTTGGTGTTGTCCATTTGATCCTCTGTTTTTTGAATCTTTCTTAGCTCATACATCTATTTTGCTGGAGAACACCCTCAAATATGTTTTAAAGGGCATATAAAGGGCAAGCTCTCTAGATCTTTCTATGACTGAAAATATATTCATTGTACCCTTACATTTAATCAATACATCAACCAACATAGAAAAATCTAAGATAGAATTAACTTTTCCTCTGAGGTTTAAAGGTGTTCCTCTGTTTTCTTCTACCATTAATGTTTTTGAGAAGCCTGATGCCATGCTGATTTTCATGTCTCTGTAAGTGACCTGTTTTTCCTCTCAGAGGGCATTTGTTGTTGTTGTTGTTGTTGAGTTGCTAAGTCATGTCCAACTCTTTGTGACCCCATGGACTGCAGTGTGCCAGGCTTCCCTGTCCTTCACTATCTCCCAGAGCTTGCTCAAACTCATGTCCATTGAGTTGGTGATGCCATCCAACCATCTCATCCTCTGTTACCCTCTTCTCCTTCTGCCTCCAATCGTTCCTAGCATCAGAGTCTTTTCCAGTGAATCAGCCCTTCACATCAAGTGGCCAAAGTATTGGAGCTTCAGCTTTAGGGGACATTTAGAATCTTCTGTATGTCATTGTGCTTTGAAATTTCAAAAATAATGTGTGATTTGATCTGGGAAGGACAGGGATCAAAGTTTGCTGGAAGGTTCTCGAGAGCACTGAATCTTGGCACAAAGATTCAGAAGCAGGAATCAGCAAGGAGTGCTTGGAAGATTTGAGAATCAGCTTTCAAACCCAGCCCTTGCATTAACCGACTTGAGTGGGGCATTTCAGGTTACAGAACCTAAATTTTTGTCCTGTATTATAAAATAAGGGTGTTGACACCTACCTCCTTAGGGCTATTGGGAGGGTATATTTAGATAATATATAAGTAAAGTTATGAAAAAAAGATTCTTTTGGTATTAGGTATGATAATTCCTTGAAGATAGATCCATCCTCATTCTAATCTTATTAGGATGCTCTAATAAGTACTTGGTTTGGTGGATGTGGCATACAGAGACTGGGTGTTAAGCAGGGTGTTCCTATAACATGAGGAAGAAAAATAATACTCTTCACAACAAAGAGTAGGTAGGAATATTCAAAGCTGAAAAACAAGGAGCTAGGAAAGAAAATATCAATGAGCTGGGCCAAATAATGCCTGGAGGATGAATCCAGAAAGACCTTCCTCTCTTCCTCAGTTTTAGTTGAACTAAAGTCAGCTAAATTTGGAAAACTCAGCAGTGGCCACAGGACTGGAAGAGGTCGGTTTTCATTCCAATCCCAAAGAAGGGAAATGCCAAAGCATGTTCAAACTGCCACACAATGGCACTCATTTCACATGCTCAGTTTCACATTTCACATGATAATGCTCAAAATCTTTCAAGCTAGACTTCAGCAGTATGTGAACTGAGAAATTCCAGATATACAAGCTGGAATTAGAAAAGGCAAAGGAACCAGAGATCAAATTGCCAACATCCGTTGAATCATAGAAAAAGCAAGGGAATTCCAGAAAAACATCTACTTCTGCTTCATTGAATACACTAAAGCCTTTGACTGTGTGGACCACAACAAACTGTTGTAAATTCTTAAAGAGAAGGGAATACCAGACTACCTTACCTGCCTCCTGAGAAATCTGTATGCAGGTCAAGAAGCAACCGTTACAGGTAGACATGGAACAGTGGACTGGTTCCAAATTGGGAAAGGAGTACGTCAAAGCTGTATATTGCCACCCTGCTTATTTAACTTCCATGCAGAGTACATCATGTGAAATGCTGGGATGTATGAAGCATAAGCTAGTATCAAGATGGCCAGGAGAAATATCAATAACCTCAGATATGCAGATAAAACCACCCTAATGGCATAAAGTGATGAGGAACTAAAGAGCATCTTGATGAAGATGAAAGAAGAGAGTGAAAATGCTGGCTTAAAACTCACCATTCAAAAAACGAAGATCATAGCATTCAGTCCCATCACATCATGGCAAATAGATGGGGAAACAATGGAAATAGTGACAGACTTTATTTTCTTGGTCTCCAACATCACTGCAGGTGGTGACTGCAACCATGAAATTAAAGGACACTAGCTCCTTGGAAGAAAAGCTATGACTATCCTAGAGAGGGTATTCAAAAGTAGAGACATCACTTTGCTGACAAAGGTCTGTATAGTCAAAGCTATGGTTTTCCCAGTAGTCATGGATGGATATGAGAGTTGAACCAAAAAGAAGGCCAAGCACTGAAAAATTGATGCTTTTGAACTGTGGTGTTGGAGAAGACTCTTGAGAATCCCTTGGACAGCAAAAAGATCAAACCAATCAATCCTAAAGGAAATCAATCCTGAATATTCATTGGAAAGACAGATGTTAAAGCTGAAGCTCCAGTGTTTTGGTCACCTGATGGGAAGAGCCAACTCATTGGAAAAGACCCTGATGCTGGGAAAGATAGAGGGCAAAAGGAGAAGGGGGCAACAGAGGGTGAGATGGTTAGATGGCATCACTGACTCAATGAACATGAATTTTAGCAAACTCTGGGATTTACTGAGGTATAGAGAAGCCTGGTATGCTACAATCCATGGGGTTGGCAAAGAGTCAGACATGACTAAGAAACTGGACAACAACAAAACAAAGTCTTTGGAGAGAACACCAATAGCTAGTGAACTAGACACTGTTAATCATGTACTGTAAGCTATAAACCTCTCTTCTATCCCTTTTAGAACATAGGTTTTCAATTCTATGTACTTTGATAATAATACTTTTATGAGAGTAGACTTTTGTCAAGAGCAACTCAAAGAGAAGGATGAGACAGGTAGCATCTGAATACCTTGTGTAAAGCACTTAGTGTAATAGTCTGCACATGCTGAGTCAAATCTTGTCATTATTATTATTAATATTATAATTATCAGGTGGGGCTACCTATCATACTATGTAACCCTGACAGTTCTATACAGACAAGAAAACTGTGCCTTGTAATCCTTCATCTGGTTTCTATATGCACATTTTTATTTCATATTAAATACTTATAAAACTGAAACCAACTATTTTCATCTTTCTATTTTTAGAGATGCTCAATCTTAATTTGACATGGGAAGATGGAAGTTGAAAGAGTCATGGGATTTTCATGCTGTTGCTTTCTAAAGGAATAGCTAAGCAGAAATGAAGAAATTATACAAAACATCATTCTAATTCTGGCAATATTTATCTTAGCAATGCTCTTCTACCTTCATCTAGAAAAGGGAATGGATGCCCACTCTAGTATTCTTGCCTGGAGAACTCCATGGACAGAAACACCTGGTGGGCTACAGTCCATGGGGTCACAAATAGTCAGACACGACTGAGCAACTAACATTTCACACTTCTACCTTTAGACAGCTATTCCAGCTCCTAGAAGCCCTATCACCATTGCTTAGGATTGCCTACCATTCTCTCTCAGTTATAAGCTCAGATTCCCTCCAAACAAAACACTCAAGTTGCAAACTTCCCTTGCTTATAGTTGGTGCTCAATAAATATTAATGTGTTCAGAAACAACTAAGTAACTACCCAACTCTTAAAATAATAGAAGCACTCAAAGAGACCCTAATGTTTGGTTTATGTTTTCAGACTGCGGAGATTTAATCTATTCTAATGTCTTTGAGGGATATGTTACTCCTTTCTCAGTGTTGTTTTCCTCAGGATAACAAGTTTAAAAAATAGTAATAAAAATATAAGAGTGTGGAGTTGGAACAGGCATCTGAGTCATTATTGCGTGCCTATTGAGACACCCTTAACCAGGGTCCCCCAACACGAACCATCTGAACATAAGTAACACTTTAGTCCCTACAGCTGTCTGAAGCCTACACCTGGACTTTCTGTGATTATAAAACCAGCAGTTCACCCTGGTACTGGACTGGTATTATTCTCATCTTTATTGGAGTAGAGTTTGCTTCTGCTGAAATATTCAAAGACCTATGATTTTTCGATGAGGCAATGTATGCAAAGAGCCTGGATACATAATAGAAATCTCATGAGTGCAACTTTCTTCCATGGTATCTCCCTGAGAGGAAAACAGCCAGTTGTTTCTCATTTTTATAAAGAATGGACAAGAAGACAGATTTCAGTTTTTATAGAAATAATGTGAAAGAGTTGTGTGTGACCAGAGAAGTGCTTAAACAACTAAGAGGACAGAGGATAGATGATTTTAAAAATAAGACTGGCCATTATCCAGCTTAGAAACTAGAACTAGAACTTCAAAGTGGTCAGTAGCATGGATTAAGGGTCCTACTGTGTCAAGAGCACTTAGTGAGATATTGTGCTATTTTCAAAGGAATAGTAACATGTGATTTCTTTTTAAAGATATTATTAATAAAAAGATAGCCATGATGAAGCAAAATCTAAATAACCTAAAAATTTTAATACAGAAGGCAAACAAAATCTCATACACAATAAGTTGTGGTATTTTGGTTCTACTTTGTTATAAATTGATGCTAATCCTTTTTAAGTGACTAGCACGATATACTTCTTTTCCTACAACAACAATAGTTTGGTAATAATGATATTGTTTTCCAAAAGACCCTAATAGTAACATACCCTCTAAAGGATTTAGTCCAATAACTGTGAATCAGAAATCTTCACTTTCTTACCATGGCTTCTTATATTCTGTTTGAATCTAAGATTATTATATAAGTAGCATGTGTTAACTGCATCCTCACATATTCATTTTTAAAGGATATTTTGTATGAAAAGATTCATTTTTATATTCAGCATTAAAAAATAGTACCTTTCTGCTTAGCGTCATACTTCAGCATCTATAACACTATTGAACATACTTGTTAAATATCTGATTCTTACTTGACTAGAATTTATTGAGGGTAGAGATTTGTGCTTTTTCTGTTTGTTAAAGGCTCCTGGTACAGTGTCTGAAACATAGTAGGGGCTCAATACATTTGATAAAATGAATGAATGATGGTATATTAAATACTCTAGAGGAGTATAAAAATCAATGGTAAGAGGTACACTGTAATCTAAGTGTGAATATTAGGAGAGAAAATCTGGCTGAGATCTTTTTCAATCTACATAGATAGGTACATTCTGACATCTTAAGTATCTGGCTATTGATTCCTCAGTTAATAAGATAACAAAAGTAAAATCAAATAAAATCAGATATCCAGAGAGTTTAAGGCTGGTTTAACCTGGTGGCCTTTTACAGGTGCAATTTATTTTTACAGTACAAAGAACACTGAATCTTCCCAGAATAACCTGATTCCAACAGAGTTAAATAAAGTTGCTCATTTATCCTGATTTTTGACATACTTCTGTCTTTCTAGACTGTCTAGAAAGATCTCTATTTCCCAAAAGCCTGTGTGAATTTTAATGATCCAGTCCACGTGACATCCCTTTCTTTTTTTTCATTGCTATTAGTGAATGACAAGTGAAGGATATTCATTTTAACTTGAAAATGTCAGCTATGCACTTTAAGAGATATATTTTTGCAGCTTGTAATGAGGTGGTGTTTCTTTTTGAAAGAAATACTCATCTCTGATGCAAGTGCTGTGCAGGTGACAACTGATATTTAATAAGCGATGGTTCTTATATTAGTCGCAGTTCTCTAAAGAAAATGTCTCAGATTGCTTTTGAAAAACTCTTAGCGTCACTAGCCCAAAGGCATGATGTGACCTTTTTATTACATAATGAGAATCATTTATTATCTTACAATGTATCTTAAAGTCACAGACAAAATGCCACTTTGATAATTGCTTTCAATTAGCTTTGAGCATAGCATATATTCATAAAATGTCTTCTCTAATTTAGACTTGAATTAGAGAAAATTACAGACATAATCTACTTTAAGGTTGTCTCATTTAAGGTGATTCGTAGTTTTATTTCAAAGAAATCAAAAAGAAGAGCTTTAGAACAGTCTTTCAGAATGTTTTAAGCAGGCTTTTCAATATTTGATTCTATTCTATTACCAATTAATTAACAAATTAGAAAGCTAGTTCATCATTTCTGACCTTTTATGCACGTTAGCTTTTGACTTTCATTCTTAATGATTGTTTTGAAATTAAGGCTTGCAGTTCGTGTTGAAAGAGAGAAACAATCTGATTAACAGGGTAAATAAGGCTTGCCTTGGTACCAAGTACATCTTGATGTGGGGCTATAATTGAGATTCTGAGTACTATAATGGTGCATCCTTTCCTGTCTTAAATAAATAATACATAACTAATGGTCAATAAATTATACTAGATAACCATGTGGCATGAATGAGGAATTTGGGGGTTTAATACAAGCCAGGTTAGAAGTAGTATGATACTTAAAATGTAATTTCAATTAAGTTTGGTTTCTTGTTAGCACCCTGAGCATTGGTATATAGTTAAAATTCATATCTTCCTTAAAAATATTTTTACAGTAATGGAAACTCTGAAACTACATTTTATGCTTGTGCTGTTTCAGTAACACAGGCAATGTGATTAACCTTAACAGAGATTCTCAGAAATTCGTATTGTACCCAAGGATTACTCCCTCCTCTTTCTCTCTTTTTTTCCCTAGATAAAAATTATACACAAGAACCAAGCCCCAATGCTGATGGGCCCTCCTCCCAAAACCGGGTTGTTCTGCTCCCTCGTCAAAAGAAGCAGAAACCGAAGCAAGGAATAATCCTGTACTTTCCATTGTTGGCACTGTGACTGTCAGAATTGGGCCATGGAACACTTATGCTGGAAATCTTTGAACAAGTTCAAGTCTCCTGCTCATGTAGAATCTTGGAATTGGTTTGACATTTTTGTGACTGAGTTAATGTACAATTCAGCTAATAGGAAATTTATTGTCTCAGTTTTTACAGGCATCTTTGCATGAAGAAAGCGGAAGTTTACATGAAGTGATACTGCATATTTTTGTTGCATGCATTCCCATAGATTTTTATGTCTCCCATCTATTCCTTCACCAATTTCCATGTACTAACCTGTAAGAAAAATCTGTACAATAACAACAAAAAAAGGATATGTCACAGAAAATGTGATTCCAGTTACCAATAAGCACTACTTAATAATGCTTCAGTGATCATAATTGCAGATTGCTATACTTTTCCCTTTAAGAATCAAACAGCATATCAATGATCTTTGGCCTATGACTTGAGGAGCAACTTTTAATTGAAAGGTTTTATTAAATAGTTGTCTATTTGCTGTATCTAAATAGTTTTTCTTTGACTTCTTGATGCTTTGGAGTGGAATTTATTAATAAAATATCAGGTGTAAAGTTTTCTTGTGCTGAGAAGTAGGAAGTGGTTTTATTTTGTTTAGTTTTGTTTTTAATTCTACACTTAAGTGAAATCATGTCACTTGGCAGTAAAGTGTGTTAATATGGCAAGCCTTATTCACTTCTGCATGTGAATCTAGAAGAAAATTCTTAATCACAACAGTAACCAAATAGATGTTTGAAACTATGTGCCTAACTGTATTTCCCACCAAAGATTCAGAAAAAGATGCTTGAGAGAAATGGGTTATGCATAATTAATTAAGCATCATGAAGAAAATTTATGGTTCTAATGATTAATTTTGTGATGGCTAAAACTCTGGAAGAGAAGGAATTACCCATTAATTATAATTAAAAATCTCCTTTCACAGACAATAAGCTATGCAACACAATCAAAGCTCAATAGCTAATTTCTTGCTTTTTTGATCATTTGTGAGTATAGGTGTCTATAATTTTGAATGGGTCAGCTAAGTACACTTGAGAAAGTAAATGATTGTATCATTTCCTTTCGAGTATAAATTGATCCTGTAATAATATTGAGCTCTTTGAAGTCAATCACGCATGCAGTTAGCACCCTCCCTTTCAACTACTGCACTCCCATCTCCATGACTTTTCAAATATTTATTTGGAAATAATGCCCTAGATTGTTATTAAAGTTTTTCATGGCATGGCTGAATTCTCTGATTGTTTGAAGAAATTATGGAATAGTATTTTTAAATGTTTCATTTAAACCTATGATATAAAATTAAATGCTTGTTCTGAGCAGTTTTGGTATTGTTCATTCATATGGAGCTGCATCTCCTCGTTGCATGTTTTGTTTTTAAACATGCCATAAGGAAAACAAGTGCTTGAAATGCATGGTTTATTAGTTTCTCTCTCCATTCTGCATTAAAGTACTAATGATTTTCAGTTCTGTTTTTCTATTGATTCATTCATCTTTGAATTACAGATAGCATTTAGTGATTCTTGAACATAATCCTGTACATGGACTTATGGATTTCAAATTAAATTGCTATAATTTTTGTTCTTTGATTGGAAGACTCAACTGAATGTTGTTATATCAAATAACTACTCTCAGGCAATGTGCTATCCTGGAAGATCATGTCTAAAGCATTTTCTTTTAGTGTTTCAGGAACATTGGATGGTAAATATAAATCAACAAACGTTTAATTGCTTTAAAAATAAAAGTTTTTGAATAAATTAAGACATTATTTAGCATTCTCAGGAAAATTATCGTTATAGTTGCAAATGTAGCACAGCAATCACTTGCCCTAGTATAATAAAAGTTATTTGGCAGAGCAGTCATCTAGACCAGAAGAAATCTCAAAGCAGTAACGAATGCATTACTGACATAATGTTACATAACACACACATTGATTTTTGAGTATCTATGGTTACAGGTAATAAATATTTTCACACAGACTGACAAAATTTTCTGTAATGGGCCGGCAGGCTTTGTGTCAGAAACATACTCTGAAGGCACAAATTATTTTGTGTTCAGGACAGCATACAATTATTTCCTGGCTACCTTTCATAGTTTGAAGGCAGCACCAGTTTGTGAATCAGTTTTAACAATCTGTGCACTGAAGAGCTGTTGAATAGACAGTGAGATGAGAGAAATCAAGCAACCTGCTTAAGACCTCAATAGTTGAAATAATGGGCTGTAGCTTTCCTTCAATGTAGCTAATAATTGTAGTTACATCTTCAGTCAGTGGGATTCATTGGTACCAATAATAAATGTTCAAACAGGAATCAAACTTTCCTCTCCCCAACTCACTTTCTAAAGACACTGATGAGCTTGCCCTTCAAGAACACTACTCAAGGGGTTTGGAAAGTGATTTTTAAAAACTAGTTTGATAGTTTTGAAATCAGAGAAGATATTCTCACCATTTTCTGACAGCTTCAAGTGAAGAATATGTATTTTAAGAAACATTCCAAACTTAAAGCTCTATGGTATGTAGAAATATTAAATACAGTTAGCTTTGTAAGGTGGAAACTTTTCTTATATGTGTGTGGGTGAACGTTCGCGTTGTTGAGTCAATCTCTTCTAAATACAGTAGATATGGTTGTATAAAGTTTTAAATGGATGAAGCTCTTGAGTAAATATTATACTGGGATTTCTGGGTCCAGAGGAAAATGGGAAAAGAGATATGTACTTTGCTGCGTATTGCCATACACTGAGTAGATAAATAGAAATTCCAGAATAAAGCTGGATATCTATGCTGCTAACAGGAAAGGAGGTGTGTGTGTAGAATGGAGAATTTTAAAGGACATAAATGTATTCCTCTACTTATGTGTGTATACCATGTATATCTGATGCTGTTAAATTTATTGTGGAAGGAAAATATATCTGTAGGAAGTAAAGAAAATAGAATTTTAAAAGAGTTTTTATTTTTAAACAGATTGTGTGATTATAGCCAGAATAAAGCAAAAGTCTCAGATATTTAGTGTATTCTACTGCAGGGGGAAATTTAACTCCAGTGAGAATTATTGAATGACATATATGTGTTTTTTTCACATTTTGTTCTTTTTTCCTTATTTAGGAGGATGGGAAACAGTTGTGCTTTTCAAGGAAGAATCTGTTTTGAATCTCAGACTGTATTCTACTTGAATAAGACAAAACTTTCAAACAGCCCCATTCCTTTTTGTGTCAGAAGTTTGTTTCTCATTGGTCATAAAAAGGAAAATGTTCCTTTCTTGGCATATATTAGCCCAAAGAGCTATTCAAATATAGTACATATATTCTAAATGAAAATATTAAGCCCTTGTAATATATGTTGAGGATGTAAAATTTAAATAAATAAATAAACAAGCAAAAATTGGCAAAGGAGCTTTTATTTGGGGAAATGCAGAAATCACCCCTTAAGTCTCTCAATGAAAGTGCATTCTATTTAAATAAAGTTTGAATAAACTCACATTTAAAGGATTCTCTATATCCTTATTGTGTTTAAAAACATGGAATTCATTTCATTATACTATCTTATTTTCTCAGAAAGTGTTATTATATATAGCATCCTGCTTTTTAAAATAAAAATGTTAACACTCGGCTATGTCATTCCTTTCCACCATTTTGCCCAAATTTTGTCCATAAATTAGTTCTTCAAGCAGCTGACAATCTACCCCAGTGGATATCCACTGGGGGTACCAGGCAGGCCACCTGTCTTTTGTCAGAGATAAAGAGTCTGAGTACTGGGGGACTGAATTTGGTGTCATTAAGAATTGAACCATTTCTGCTTTACTTGGCCCCAGGATTCTGCTAAGAACAATGTTCCACCAATTTTATAAATTCCAGAAAGGCCAGCAAACCCACTGATAGCATCAAGGGAACTGAAAGACTAGACCAGGGGTTCTGTGAGGACTTCTTACATTGTATTTTCTGGATGAAACTGATTTCTGATTTTATTTTGGGTAACAGACTTCACTAGATATCTCATGGGCACTGAGTAGGTACACAATATTTTACAAAGGAGCTGCAGAAATTAAAGAATTTTTTAATGATGTAAATCTCTAAGTGTCTCTCCATCTGTTGGAAGAGTTAACTAAATTGTTGACTAAGGTAAGGACCAAGCTGGGCTTCCCTGGTGGCTCAGTGGTAAAGACTGCACCTGCATTGTGGGAGACAGCAGGAGGCGCAGGTTCAGTCCCTGGGTCAGGAAGACCCCCGGAGGAGGGCATGGCAACCCCTTCCAGTATTCTTTCCCGGAGAATCCCGTGGACAGAGGAGCCTGGCGGGCCATGGTTCATGGGGTCACAGAGAGTCAGACACAACTGAAGCAATTGAGCACACATGCATGAAAGGACCAAGTTAAGCAAAATGTGATACATATTCAAATGAGAAAAGATTACTTACCTGGTTGAAGGAATTCCAAAAATCCTCTAGAGAAGACAAATCTGCAAATGGCTTTTCAGCCTAACTTGTCTTTTACATGAAGAGACAAAGAGAAAGAAGGAGCTCTTGAATCAGAGAAGATGAGTGAGGGCATGGGGTTAGAAACCAGGTCCTCGGGCTTCATTGCCTCAATTCATCAAAAGATTAGGGAATTCATAAATTAGACATTTGAATCGTGGGTCTTTTAAAAAATTATTAGCAGCAACAGAAGGGAAAAAAGGAGCACGGAAAAAATAAAGAAGGGAAGTAATTCGGGAGGGAGAGAGAATAAAGGCAAAACCCCAAATTAGGATTAAGTGACTATCAATTAATTTTGCATCCTGGAATCAAGGAAAAATAAAAATACAGTTACCAAGTCTGACTTGGAAAGCCTCCAAGCAATATCTGGCCAGCCTACATTTTCAGAGAGTTTTAACTAAAAGTGTCTTAATAATATAATGTTATAAACTCTCTAAAATTTACAGAAAGCTAAAGCAATAGAGAATACTAATTGTAGAATGTGTTCATGATAACAGTTTTGTAATATTTTTCTACAGAGCAAATAGATAACTCAGTCTTTTCTCTACAATGGTTGAATAAGTTTTTTAATCGATAATTTCAAATTTCATTTTGCCTTTCTAGTCCCTGTTGGTAATATCCCATGGTCATTCCTCCAAAATAACAATTTTGTGGTTAAACATTTCTGAATTTCTATTTTATATTGGCATATAGTTGACTAACACTATTGTGTTACTTTCAGGTATAAAGTGATTCAATTCTTTTTCAAATTCTTTTTCCATTCCGGTTCTTAAAGAATGCTGAGCAGAGTTCCCTGTGCTATACAGTAGGTCCTTATTCTTTATCCATTTTCAATATAGCAGTGTGCACATGTCGATCCCAGACGCCCAATCTATGCCTTCCCCTGACCCTTCCCTCCCGGGGAACGATAAGTTTGTTCTCTAAGTCCGTGACTCTGTTCCTGTTTCGTAAATAAGTTCATTTGTATCATTTGTGTGTTATTTTTACATTCTTCATATGCCTGATATCAGCTGGTATTGCAGAGAATTCAGGCCCTTTAACCCCAAGAGTCATGGTCTAGTTCATTCACATCCTTACAGGACCCAGAGGCCAGTATGCCAGGATGAAAATGGCCACTGAACTCGGAGTAGAGCTGCGTTTGTTGAAGTCCCTTTTACTTGAGGTCAAGATTAGTTATGGATGCTTACCTAGGCTGGACTTCCCCAGTGGCTCAGTGATAAAGAATCTGCCTGCTAACACAGGAACTGCTGGAGACTTGGGTTCAACCCCTGGGCTGGGACGACACCCTGGAAGAGATTGAAATGGAAACCACTCCAGTATTCTTGCCTGGAAAATCCCATGGGTAGAGGAGGCTGGCAGGCTATAGTCCATATGGTGGCAAAGAGTCAGACACGACTGAGCGACGGAGCATTTGTGCAAGCTCACCCAGGCTACGTGGGGGTTTGCCTGATATCCTGGTGGATGAGTTGGTCCCCAGAGTGAAACAGTGCTCTAGGACTCAACCGTATGACTGAGCAGGCTGCTGCTCCGCCCCTGTATTCATCAAGCTTTGGAGTGGGCCCATGCCAGTGAGATAAATGGAAGATCCGGCGTGGGAACTTCAAGATAACTCTGCCTTTGGGAGCCGTTAGAAGGCTCTTGACACAGAGGTGTAAACTTTAATCCCAGCTGCATTTTTCACAGAATATGTTTCAGGAGAAAATTAATCTCTCTAAGCCTCAGTTTTCTCACCTGTAAAATACAGATAAACACAACACCCCTTTCAGGGTTATTGCGAGATTAAATCAAGGTAACTTTCAAAATTACTTTCTATTGGCAAGCATTCAAATGGCTTTTTTCAGCTTTAATGGAAATGTAATAATAGGAATTTTGGTAGTAGCAGCAGCAGGAAAATCCTCTTTGTCCCTACTTCAGCCCTTCCTCTTCAATGCCAACTGTATTTGTCTGGAAATAGGTGATTTTCCTTATTGGATCACTGTTTTTTACATGATAAAATTTCAAAATCCTCATGCATAGAGGGCTTTCATAAGCTGAACCTTGTCAACCTTTCCTGTATCCCCTACCCTCTTATCCTCACGTGCAAACTTAGTTACAGCTATTTGCCTTCACCAAATATACCACGTTCTTTCAGGACCATGCAGTTTGTTTTTATTTAAGATTGTTTTCATGTAAGATTTTATAATCACTGCCACATTCCCTTCCTCAAGGGTTTGTTTACCTCCATTCAGAAGGATTTCTGGAGCCATCCTGGTCTTAAATGCATTAAAATGAGTTATTCTGGTGAGGTTTTTTTTGTGTGTGTGTGTGCTCCTTTAAAACTCTGACATCTATTCTAAAGTTCTTTCACTCTGTATTTTAAATAGTTACATACCTGATTTTCTCATTAAACTTATGAATCATTTGAAAGCCAGCCTTTGGTCCTCATCATTAACTATTCCCCTGGACTATCCTATATTAGATATCCAATAATTTTTGGATGAATAAATAACGGCCACTAAAATAAGTCCCAGTCACTATAAAATGTATTCCTTGTTTCAAAAGACAATATTAAAAAGGAAGGAAAAAGTCTATAATACATCGTAAAATTGATATTAATACCACAGAAGAAATATTTTATTATGCCTTATAAACATCAGGTGAGTAAACTTATCCTAATGTCCTTTTCATCCCGTCACTTTACCATATGCAATAGTACAGTTTTTCCAACTTAGTGAATCTGGTGACCAGTAGTGGTAAAGAATCTGGCTGTGATGCAGGAGACACAGGGGACTCAGGTTCAGTCCCTGGGTTGGGAAGATCCCCTGGAGGAGGAAATGGCAACAGGCTCCAGTATTCTTGCCTGGGAAATCCCAGGACAGAGGAGCATCAAGGACCACAGTCCATGGGGGCGCGAAGAGTCTGAGCTCACACATGGCACACTTCAACTCACAGACGGATGTTAGTCAGTCCTCACGGGATCTGCATGCCCGAGCCAGTAGTAAGAGCAGTGACAGCTGCCTTCTCCAAAGAAAGCTGGCGAGATGATAAGCAGACTAATGGCCCCCTAATCTTTGGAACCTGTGAATATGTTTCAAGACAACGAGGAATTAAGGTCTCAGGAAGAAGCAAGAATGCTACTCAGCTGACATAAAAACAGAGTATTCTGAATTATCCAGATGAGTCCTGTGTAATCTCAAGGGCCCTTTAAAGTAGAAGCAGTCAGAGGTCAGAAGAGGAGATCAGAGTCGGAGAGGCTTTGAGGGTGCGTTGATATACTTTATCCTGGTTTTAGTTATTTGGAAGTTTGTAGTATGATTTGTCCCCTTCTTGGGACACCAATGACACTTGCTACTTTTGCCTGTAGGAGGAAGGAATGATAAAAGATGACTTTAAAGGGGAAGTTTAAAGTTACCTTCTCAGATTATTATGTCAGTCCCACAGTCTCCTGCACGTTCCCTTCCAAGCTCAGCTTCAGCGGGAGCAAGAGCTGAACAGAGTCAACTAGTGAAGCCACCCGTTCTTCCAGGTCAGAGCCCTACTTTTGCTTTTGGAATGCTATCCCAGTTTGAAGCCTTGAAAGAGTGTGCTTGGTAAATGCTAATTAATTTAGACTGGTTTATGTGAAAAAATATCAGATAATTTGAGGGGGAAATTAAGATACCTTGCCAAGATTTTACAATGTAAAAGACATACTGGATTCTATTTCTAAACAAGAATTTCCCATGTCAAAGGAAGATTGCAGCCAGATGAAAACTTAAACTTAGCATATATTTAACCTGACTCCTTTTCCTATTCCAGAACCTTCACTATGGTGAGTTGTACACATTGAAATTGCCACCCACCCACCTGGGGGAAATTAATCAATTCGGTGGTCTTGGTACAGTTTAGTGACAAAAATTCCCTCCTTGAACTTCGGGCTCCCCTGAACTTTTCTCCAACTAAGCCTCAACTTTTGGATTTCTTTGTCTCTGCACTGTCCAGCTCCAGCAAGAATCCGGTTGAGGCAATTTAGCCAGATTCCCCAACCTCCACATCTGATCATGAGATAGCTCATCAGGTTTCTCATCCCCACCACTACCCATCAGATGACACTTGATTAGTGTGCCTGCCTTCGGCAAGAATGCCCCCTTGCCCCAGATGGTGCTTCTGAGTAATTTTCCATCCAATTCTAAGTAATTTGCCCCTTAGCTATAAATCCCCACTTGCCCATGTCGTATTTACAGTTGAGTCCAGCCTCTCTCATCTATTGTAAAGTTCCGTTGCAGTGGTTCTATTACCAAACCAAACTTGGGTCTGCACAGTAAAGCCAATCTTCTAACACTGGCTTGTGGTGAAGGAAAATGCAGTTTTTACTGCAGGGCACCATGCACTGAGTCAAGGCAACTAGTGTGCAAAAGGTGAAACTCCATGACGGCTTTCAGGGAGAGGTTTTTAGTGGCAGGGTGAGGGAGAGTTGCCAGGTATGTCATCAGCTTATGGAGAAAGTTCTGATTGGTTGCTGGTGAGATCACTGAGAGACAACATTATCAACCTTCAGGTTCCAAGGGGTCTGGGGTCTATGTGCTTTGGGGCAGCATGAAGTTAACTTCTTCCACCTGGTGGGGGTTTCAGCATTTGCAAAGTAGCTCAAAGGATATGGCTCAGAATATTATTTAGTTCCCTTGAGGCGGAACTAAAAGTCCTTGACTTTATTTAATGGCTAAATTATTATTTTGTCTTGCTTGACTGTTTTCCTTCATTTCTGCATTTTCTCACTTCTCTGATTAAATTTATTCTTTGCAACCTGGTGTAGCCCTAGGAGGCTAAGATTTTTCTACAAAGAAGAAGTTGAAAGACATGGGGCTCAGGGGTGGAGAGTCAGGGTGGGGAGCCCCCTGGAGTCAGAAAGGCTCCATGAGGTCCTGCTGGGTTACAGTTCCTACACCTCTCTCCATAGCCCCTGCCCCAATAATGATGTTCTTACCCTGCTTAAACAAGTGTCAGGGAACAAATGTCAATGTTTTCATTACCATTAATCTCTGGTATAATGAAAAATTTGTATAATGAAGGCATATTACCAGAGTCTAAGGACTGTCTCAAAGTTCCAGTCCTATAAAATAATATTCCCTTTCAGAAATTTATCTTCCAAATAATTTGATTAAATGCAATCAAATAATTTGAAAAAAAAATCAGAATGTAGGAATAACTGCTATTGCCCTTGGAAAGATTAAAGAAATTGAAGGCTTGCAATTTGGTGATATAGGCACTTGTCAAAGGGCCATACACCCCAGATCCTGAGTTCACCTGCAGCTCTGGAAAGGTCCTTACACTGACCTTTCTCTGCCGGGAACACTCATCTGCAAGGAATTAAACCTGCTAGGGCATGCCTAGGCTCCACTCGGAAGTGAAGCCTCGTGTTAGCCCCCAGCTCAATTTTCAACCAGTTGGTGTGGAAGTCCACTGATAAATGTCCCAGCTTCTCTTGTCCTTTTAGTCCCGACAATTCAGAGGTGCGGTTTCTCAGAGGGTTCCCAGTGAGACTGAGTCCCAGTTGCCTAGAGCAGTAGCCCCCTCACTGACATACACTTTTTTTTACCTTGCCTTAGGTCTGTTGCCTTCCTCTGTTTCTCACTTTTGCTTCCTGGTTTTACCTTCGACATGAACTCAGTTCAGTTCGGTTCAGCCGCTCAGTTGTGCCCAACTCTTTGTGACCCCATGAATCACAGCACACCAGGCCTCCCTGTCCATCACCAACTCCTGGAGTTCACCCAAACTCATGTCCATCGAGTGGGTGATGCCATCCAGCCATCTCATCCTCTGTCGTCCCCTTATCCTCCTGCCCCCAATCCCTCCTGACATCAGGGTCTTTTCCAATGAGTCAACTCTTTGTGTGAGGTGGCCAAAGTACTGGAGTTTCAGCTTTAGCATTAGTCCTTCCAATGAACACCCAGGACTGATCTCCTACACCCAATCTCCCTCTTCTTTGGAGGGAGCCTTGTCTTGAGGGAGCTTTTCTGAGCACAAAGGCAGCACTAACATCCTACCTAAGACTGCTGCTTTTGTAAAGGGAACTAGTTATCAAAGCTTAAGGGAAAGGTGACAAATACCCAAAGAGGCCAAGAGGATGTGAAAAGGTAAACTGAGTCATGTTAAACATGTTGAGTTAATTAGAGTGGTACATATACACAATAGAATATTACTCAGCTACAAAAAGGAACACATTTGAGTCCGTTCTAATGAGGTGGATGAAACGAGCCTATTATACAGAGTGAAGTAAGTCACAAAGGGAAAGCCATACTGGACATTAACACATACATATGGAATTTTAGAAAGACAGTACCAAGGATCATACATGCAGAGCAGCAAAGGAGACACAGATGTAAAGAACAGACTTTTGGACTGTATGGGAGAAGGTGAAGGTGCGATGATTTGAGAGAATAGCACTGAAAGATGTATATTATCATTTGTAAAAAAGATGACCTTCATGACTATGCATGAAGCAGGGCACCCAAAGTCAGGGCTCTGGGACAACCCAGAGGGATGGGGTGGGGATGGAGGTGGGAGGGGGAGTTCATGATGGTGGGGACACATGTATGCCTGTGGCTGATTCAGGTTGATGTGTGGCGAAAACCGTCATAGTGCTGTACAGTAATTATCCTCCAATTAAAATCATCAATTTTTTAAAAAAGCAAAAATCAATTAGAATCAGTCAGCATCTAATTTAGCAAAAAGAAAGGAGCTCCAAGGACCTGTCCAAAATGAAAGCCTTTCATACACAGAAGGAAGCAGGAACAAAGAAATAATCTGAGGCAAAAAGCCTTGTTGCAAGGTTACTTTGCTTGAGTGAGAGGCCGGAATCTTATCAGGCAGATACCTAACTACTGATTAGGAGATTCTGGACTGACTGGTTTAAGATTCCATTTCTCAAGAGCTGAAACTGTATTTAAGTCTGTTTCATGTGAAGCTTAACATAAGCAACTCTATTTTGAACCTGTTCCCCATCACCCCCCCCCGCCCCCTGCCTTAACAGGGGGTAACATAAGGACCATAGCCCTTTGGTTAAATCATGTAAGTGGGCATTGGATAAAGGTGAGAACTGTGTCGGAACTGACACACTAAAACTTGGTTTATAGGTGGCTGGAGCCACATTGGGGCAAGCAGATTGCTACCAAATGAGAAAGGTATGCTGACATCACCATCTCTTCCACTTTCCAAGAGCAATGGCAAATTAAGATTTTTGTATGAAGTCTTTTAATTTTAACATGCTGTGTGGCTAACAAACAAGCAAAAACACTTGTATTAGTGTTGTTCCGCCCCCAATTTTTAAGTACTAAGAATTTTTTTTCTTCTGTAAATTGCCACTTTCTGTAGGAAAAATAGTGATATCTGTCTACCTGGTAATGATAAGACTCACTACTATCTTACCACATTCTGTCTCTCTGCTAAGAAGTCTGGGTCATTGTTGATGTCAGTTGTTTCAACTGAGGTTAAATATGCTGAAACACTAAGATGAAAATGATGTGTATCTCTTGATTCCTTTAACAAATTTAGTATGTGTTTACTGCTGCTGCTGCTGCTAAGTCGCCTCAGTCGTGTCCAACTCTGTGCGACCCCATAGACGGCAGCCCACTAGGCTCCTCTGTCCCTGAGATTCTCCAGGCAAGAACACTGGAGTGGGTTGCCATTTCCTTCTCCAATGCGTGAAAGTGAAAAGTGAAAGTGAAGTCTCTCATTGTCCGACTCGTAGCGACCCCATGGACTGCAGCCCACCAGGCTCCTCCACTCATGGAATTTTCTAGGCAAGAGTACTGGAGTGGGGTGCCATTGCCTTCTCCAAATGTGTTTACTAAATGCCTGTAAATGTTTACCAAATGCCTCAGGAAGCGTGTGACTAAAGCAAAGGTCATTGTCCTCATGGAGATTATTAATATATTCTAACTGATGGGACCATGGAGCCATTTAAAATGCCAGTAACTAAAAGTTTTAATTAAAAACTTTCATGAGGCCATACTAGGGAAGTTTATCAACAAGTAGTTTATAGAAGTAATAACTTTCATATTATCACTAAGTTTAGGACATTTTTCATTCTTTATTCAGTTTTCCTAATCAAATTTTATTAACTCTTAGTTTCACTCAGAACTTTTCCTGAAATGACTTTACATAATAAAACAAAGTTCAGTTCAGTTCAGCTCAGTCGCTCAGTCGTGTCCGACTCTTTGCGACCTCATGAATCGCAGCACGCCAGGCCTCCGTGTCCATCACCAACTCCCAGAGTTCACTCAGACTCATTGTCGAGTCAGTGATGCCATCCAGCCATCTCTTCCTTGGTCGTCCCCTTCTCCTCCTGCCCCCAATCCCTCCCAGCATCAAAGTCTTTTCCAATGAGTCACCTCTTCGCATGAGGTGGCCAAAGTACTGGAGTTTCAGCTTTAGCATCATTCCTTCCAAAGAAATCGCAGGGTTGATCTCCTTCAGAATGGACTGGTTGGATCTCCTCGCAGTCCAAGAGACTCTCAAGAGTCTTCTCCAACACCACTGTTAAAAAGCATCAGTTCTTCAGCGCTCAGCCTTCTTCACAGTCCAACTCTCACATCCATACCAGACTACTGGAAAAACCATAGCCTTGACTAGACGGACCTTAGTCGACAAAGTAATGTCTCTGCTTTTGAATATACTATCTAGGTTGGTTATAACTTTTCTTCCAAGGAGTAAGCGTCTTTTAATTTCATGGCTGCAATCACCATCTGCAGTGATTCTGGAGCCCAAAAAAATAAAGTCTGACACTATTTCAACTGTTTCCCCATCTATTTCCCATGAAGTGATGGGACCAGATGCCGTGATCTTCGTTTTCTGAATGTTGAGCTTTAAGCCAACTTTTTCGCTCTCCTCTTTTACCTTCATCAAGAGTCTTTTTAGTTCCTCTTCACTTTCTGCCATAAGGGTGGTGTCATCTGCATATCTGAGGTTATTGATATTTCTCCCGGCAATCTTGATTCCAGCTTGTGTTTCTTCCAGTCCAGTGTTTCTCATGATGTATTCTGCATATAAATTAAATAAGCAGGGTGACAATATACAGTCTTGACGTACTCCTTTTCCTATTTGGAACCAGTCTGTTGTTCCATGTCCAGTTCGAACTGTTGCTTCCTGACCTGCATACAGATTTCTCAAGAGGCAGGTCAGGTGGTCTGGTATTCCCATCTCTTTCAGAATTTTCCACAGTTTATTGTGACAAACAAATAAATACGGTAGATGTTTTATTTGTATTACATGATGTTGCTGTTTTTAATTAATGGAGTTGAAGATAATTCAGAGTTTTTAGCTATAAGGAGATTGAATAGGGGCTTAAATCCTACAAAGTAGTTCTCATTATTCAACATATACATGCTTTTTAAGGTAGGGTGTCAAAGAGCGAGTATCTTTGGGATTCCCATATTTACCTAAAATGTGGGAAAAAATTTTATGTAAAAACCAACAGAAATCCATACACATGTTTAAAATGGAACAAATATTAAAGTGAAGCTTCAGGTTTGCAATAGGTCATTGAAAATAGTCCCTCGAGTTCTCTGGTTTATTACATCAGGACTTTGGACAATGGTTTGGGTAAAGCCCTGTTCCATACTCAAATCTTCACCAAGAGCCCAATCTCATTTCCAAGCCACAGACCTAATCCAGCTGCCTCCTGGTAACGCTACTTGGATGTTCCACAGGTATCATGGACTCACTGTGTTGGAAATTTGACTCTTCTACATTCTCACCTGACAAACTTCCCCCGGGTCTGTAGCTGCCTTTTCAATTTAATGGAAATGGTATGACCCATTATTTCACTGGAGTAGGAAATGGCAACCCACTCCAGTATTCTTGCCTGGGAAATTCCATGGACAGAGGAGCCTGGTGGGCTACAGTCCATGAAGTTGCAAAGATTCAGACATGACTAAGCACACAAGCATAGCAGTTCAATATCTAATCAGTTACCCAAGGTTTGCTATTCAGTTTATTTCACATCTTTTCATTTATCTTCTACTTCTATTCCCCGTGCTGTTGGCTAGCTTTTCTTGTTTATCTCTCGTTTGAACTCTTCTCAGTAATTATGTAACTCATCTACCCACTTTCACTTTGTTCTGCTTTCAGTGATCCTATCGCATGATGCATGTATTTTTTTTTAACACTCACATATTCAGTTCAGTTCAGTCACTCAGTCATGTCTGACTCTTTGCAACCCCATGGACTGCACCATGCCAGTCTTCCCTGTCCTTCACCAGCTCCCGGAGCTTGCTCAAACTCATGTCCATTGAGTCCATGAGTCCATGATGGACATCTCATCCTCTGTCGTCTGCTTCTCCTCCTGCCTTCAATCTTTCCCAGCATCAGGGTCTTTTCCAATGAGTCAGTTCTTCACATCAGATGGCCAAAGTATTGGGCTTCAGCTTCAGCATAAATCTTTCCAGTGAATATTCAGGACTGACTTCCTTTCAGTTCAGTTCAGCTGCTCAGTCATGTCCAACTCTTTGCGACCCCATGAACCACAGCATACCAGGCCTCCCCATCCATCACCAACTCCCGGAATCCACCCAAACCCATGTCCATCAAGTCAGTGATGCCATCCAACCATCTCATCCTCCGTCGTCCCCTTCTCCTCCTGTCCTCAATTTTTCCCACCATCAGGGTCTTTTCTAATGAGTCAGCTCTTTGCATCAGGTGGCCAAAGTATTGGAGTTTCAGCTTCAACATCAGTCCTTCCAATGAACACCCAGGACTGATCTCCGTTAGGATGGACTGGTTGGATTTCCTTGCAGTCCAAGGGACTCTCAAGAGTCTTGTCCAACACTGCAGTTCAAAGCATCAATTCTTTGGTGCTCAGCTTTCTTTACTGTCCAACTCTCACTTCCATACATGACCACTGGAAAACCATAGCCTTGACTAGATAGATCTTTGCTGGCAAAGTAATGTCTCTGCTTTTTAATATGCTGTCTATGTTGGTCATAGCTTTTCTTCCAAGAAACAAATGTCTTTTAATTTTATGGCTGCAGTCACCATCTGCAGTGATTTTGGAGTCCCCTGAAATAAAGTCTCTCACTGTTTCCATGGTTTCCCCTATTTGCCATGAAGTAATGGGACTGGATACCATGATCTTCGTTTTCTGAATGTTGAGTTTTAAGCCAACTGTTTCACTCTCCTCTTTCACTTTCATCAAGAGGATCTTTAGTTCTTCTTCACTTTCTGCCATAAAAGTGGTGTCATCTGCATATCTGAGGTTATTGATATTTCTCCCAGCAACCTTGATTCCAGCTTGTGCTTCATCCAGACCAGTATTTCACATGATGAACTCTGCATATGACTTAAATAAGCAGGTTTACCACATACAGGCTTGACGGACTCCTTTCCTAATTTGGAACCACTCTGTTTCTCCCAGTCCAGTTCTAATTGTTGCTTCCTGACCTGCATACAGATGTCTCAGGAGGAAAGTAAGGTGATCTGCTATTCCCATCTGTTGAATAATTTTCCACAGTTTGTTGTGATCCACACAAAGGCTTTGGTGTATTCAATAAAGAAGTAGATGGCTTTCTGGAACTCTCTTGCTTGGCTATGCTCCAGAGGATGTTGGCAATTTGATTCTGGTTCCTCTGCCTTTTCTAAATCCAGCTTGAACAATTCATGTACTGTTGAAGCCTGGCTTCGAGAATTTTGAGCATTATTTGGCTAGCATGTGAGATGAGTGCATTTGTGTGGTAGTTTGACCATTCTTTAGCATTGTCTTTCTTTGGAATTGGAATGAAGACTGATCTTTACCCAGTCCCATGGCCACTGTTGAGTTTTCCACATTTGCTAACATATTTAGTGCAGCACTTTTAACAGCATCATCATTTAGGATTTGAAATAGCTCAATTGGAATTCCATCACCTCCACTAGCTTTGTTCGTTGTGATGCTTCCTAAAGCCTACTTGACTTCACATTCCAGGATATCTGGCTCTAGGTGAGTGATCACACCATCATGGTTATCAGTGCAATAAAGATATTTTTTTATGGTTCTTCTGTGTATGCTTGCCACCTCTTCTTAACATCTGCTTCTGTTAGATCCATACCGTTTCTGTCCTTTATTGTGCCCATCTTTGCATGAAATGTTCCCTTGGTATCGCTAATTTTCTTGAAGAGATCTTTAATCTTTCCCATTCTATTGTTTTCCTCTATTTCTTTGCACTGATTACTGAGAAAGTCTTTCTTGTTTCTCCTTGCTATTCTTTGGAACTCTTCATTCAGATGGGTATCTTTCCTTTTTTCCTTCGCTTTAGCCTCTCTTCTTTTCTTAGCTGTTTGTAAGGCCTTCTGAGACAACCATTTTGCCTTTTTGCATTTCTTTTTCTTGGGAAGGGTCTTGATCACTGCCTCCTGTACAATGTCATGAACCTCCATCCATAGTTCTTCAGGCACTTGGTTTATCAGATCTAATCCCTTGAATCTATCTGTCACTTCCACTGTATAATTGTAAGGGATTTGATTTAGGTCATACCTGAATGGTCTAGTGGTTTTCCCTACTTTCTTCCATTAAAGTCTGAATTTTTCCATAAGGAGTTCATAATCTGAGCCACAGTCAGCTCCTGGTCTTGTTTTTGCTGACTGTATAGAGCTTCTCCATCTTTAGCTACAAAAGAATATAATCAAATCTGATTTCAGTATTCACCATCACCATGGTGGTATCCATGTGAAGAAATTTCTGTTGTCATTGGAAGATGGTGTTTGCTATTACCAGTGCATTCTCTTCACAAAATTCTGTTAGCCTTTGCCCTGCTTCAATTTGTACTCCAAGGCCAAATTTGCCTGTTACTCCAGGTATCACTTGACTTCCTACTTTTGCGTTGCAGTCACCTATGATGGAAAGGACATCATTTTGGGGTTTTAGTTCTAGAAGGTCTTGTAGGTCTTCATAGAGCTGTTTAACTTCAGCTTCTTCAGCATTAATGGTTGGGGTGTAGACTTGAATTACTGTGATATTGAATGGTTTGCTTTGGAAATGAAGAGAGATCATTCTGTCATTTGTGAAATTGTATCCAAGTCCTGCATTTTCAGACTCTATTGTTGACTATGAGGGCTACTCCATTTCTTCTAATTGATTCTTGCCCACTGTAGTAGATATGATGGTCATTAGAATTAAATTCGCCATTCCAGTCCATTTTAGTTCACTGATTCCTAAAATGTTGATGTTCACTCTTGCTATCTCCTGTTTGACCACTTCCTATTTACCTTGATTCATGTTTCTAACATTCCATGTTCTTATGCAATATTGTTCTTTACATACTTCCATCACCAGTCACATCCACAACTGGGAGCTGTTTTCACTTTGGCTCCATCTCTTCATTCTTTCTGGAGTTATTTCTCCACTCTTTTCCAGTAGCATATTGGGCACCTATCAATCTGAGGAGTTCATCTTTCAGTGTCTTATCTTTTTGCCTTTTCATACAGTTCATGGGGTTCTCAAGGCAAGAATACTGAAGTGGTTTCCCATACTCTTTTGCAGTGGTATATTACTCATACACTACTAATAACATAGGAACACATGCTGAATAAAATGAATTCTTTTTCATGTACATGCAAATAGCTTTAAAAATCTTATAATATCTTTACTCTGTTGCATATAGAATAAGCTATTTTGACTGGAGGAGGAAAGAACAAGAGTAATAAAAATACACAGCAATCATCTCATCAAAATCACAGTCCAGAATTGAGTTAGGTATGTTACTGTGAAGAAGGGATCTTAGCCACCACATATATAGGAAAGCATTGAGCAATAGCTAACCTAGGAGACTTTGAGCAGAACTCAGAGCTCTTCAAGGAATTTCAGGACCTCTACTGTCATACTTTTTTACTCTCTAACATCCTTGTAATCTTAGAAAATGCAGGGCTTTTAATATCCTATTATTTATTAGAGAACTCATTAATGTATTCCAAGCTTGTTTCACTGCCTCCAGTCATTAAATTGTGACTTACAATGTAATTGTGCAAGAAATAATGGATAAAATAGGAGTTTAATACACTTAGCATCTATAAAGAGCTGCAGATGGGCTAATAAATATTTTCAAAATGTTTGCACATATTTGTAACTTTTTCTGTGCTCTCTAGTAAGCATTCTGGGAGCTCTATTTTTCACATCCACAAAGAATTACTTGGGTTTTGGCTTGTAGTATTTTAGATTACCTTAACATATGCAACTCTAAATATCTGGCATGTCTTTTAAAGTTTTTATATCATAGATTTTTTTTTCTTGTTCTCACTGTGTGTTTTCTACCTTTTGAAGAGGTTCTTTGAAAAAGACACAAGTTTTGCCTACCACATTTATTCACACACACATAACACATGCCACCTCACACACAATTTGGCAAAGTAAATCTAATTGAAGAATGGGGGAGTCAGTTATAACCTGTATCAATTTCAAGGCATTAAGCTTTATAGTGTTAAAGGAATTTTAAATGTTATTGGAAAATGCTTATTCAGTTGTTTATTTTTTATTTTTATGAAAGAAAACAAATAGGCCAAATAGAAGTTCCCTTTGGTCCATATAGCTGGAAGATCAGTGGTGATTCTTTGGTTAAAAAAGTAATACTCTATTCCTTAATGAATGCATAAATTAAGGTTTCTAAATTATCTTTTGGTTTCAAATAACTTTGCTACTAAACACATAGTTTTGGCATTTAAGAACAATATTTAGAAGTTCAAGAATAAATTTTTAACTCCTTTGCCCTTATTAGTGATTTTATTCTCCTAATATATAAATGCTCCTACACTAGAAATGTCTGTTGATTTGAGAGAAGGGGTAATGGGCATTTGAAAATAGAAAACAATAGCATCAAATCAGTATTCCATCCTAGAACTCAATCTTCCATTGGTTTCTAGTCCATATATTTTTTGACAAGCATAATAGCATCAAATTTTATAATGGTTAAATTACTGAAATATCCATTTCATTTTTGAGCTATTTTGGAATTTGACTTTTACAAATTAAAAAAAAAAACAATTTTTTATAGCTCATTTTAGTTTTTAAATTGTTTTTTAAGTCTTGGGATTTATACTTCAGGTATGTGAACAGAATTCTCATTCTCTGGTGTCTTTATCTTGTCAAAACTATCATTTACTGTCTACCATGTTTTTAATTTATCTAAATCAGCCCCAGTAACACTTTGCACTTTTAGAACCAAATATTTAGGGCTGTGAGAACCCCTCATTAAACATACTTTGAAAAATTATGCTTACATAGATTAAGTTCTTTGTCTACATTCTCACAGTTAACTAGGAATAAAACACCCACCTATTCCAAGATACTTCTTTCTCCATAAATAGTCCAAATTGTTAAAAAATACAAAATTCTAAGAGACTTTTCAAATAGAATTCTAGTCAAGTCTGAATTCCCCAATAAAAGTCTATAGTAGTATAGCTATTTTCAAAACACTTGGTTTCAGAGAATAATTAATTGTAGAGGCAATTTGCATAATTATATTTTATTAGGCAAATATTAAAATTTGTTTCTTCTGAAAGAACGATACCTGATAATGGGGATAATTGAGGAGTGGAGTGGACATGAGTTGGCAAGGTTATTCAGAGTTTTAATATGTCTTGGGTAAAATGCAAAACCCCAAATAAGCTAGGTAATTGAAGGCTGTAATTGAAATAACTAAGGATAATGACAACAACAATATGGGAACCTAAGCATGCATATGCTTAAATCAACTATTGATTATTTGTTATTTTAAAAGTTGAGGCTTCCAGATTCTTTCAAGTTTTTATTTCTGTTTTGTTTAGAAAACTTGATTCAGAAACACTACAGAGAAAAACAAGATGGCAGAGGAGTAGATGGTTGTGGAGTACATGTCTCTCCACTGGATACATCAGGAATACACCTTCAGACACAGAAATGCATGCAAAACACCAGCTGAGAGCAGACAGGAGTACCTGACCAGTGGGAAAGAATATATAGAGCCACACAAAACTCGGTAGGAGGAAGGAACTAGGGGGAAAACAGGAGTGTTAGTAGGACTGGACCTGCCCTCAGTGGGTGGGGGAACTGAAGCAGGGGTCCGATCCCCCACATTGGGGCAATTATCTAAGTCAGAGGAGAAACATTTAAGGCTGAGAGTGAAACAGCTGATCTGGGGCAGCCTAAATGGAATGAGAATCAGACAGTCCTTGCCACAGCCATACGTACCCTGGACAGGGACTCCCCTTGAAGGCACAGAGGCTGGGAGCTGGAGTTTAGGGATTGTGGAGCAATCCCAGGGAGAGGGCTGCTGTTGACTGCAGACAGATTGAGGGGATATGAGGGAGGAGACTGTGGTGGGAGATGCCTGTGGAGGAAAGCCAGGCAGCCATGGAAGCAAAGTGATACTGCTGAGTCACACATAGGGGATTGAGCCATCATCATAGCCTCTCTCCCCTCACATGCCAGCATTGGCAGCTGAACAATGGAGAGGCCGACCCATCAAACTCCTGACACACTCAACTACAGAGTAGGACCCCACCCAGGGTGTCTCTTTAAGTGCCTGATGCACCAATCTACAGAGTAGGACCCCTGCCAGGGAGGCCTTTCTATGTGCCTGATGTGCTGAACAACAGAGAAGGACCCCAGGCAAGGGAGCCCTCTAAGTGCCTGAAAGAGCAGAGCTATGGAGAAAGACTGGCCAAAGAGGCCCCATCAGCTACAAGAAGCTAAAAAAAAAAAAAAAAAAAAAAAAGACCCTGACAGGGCCACAACTCCTGCAGCAGAGGTAGTCAGTGTCCTTAACACTTGGTGCTGCAAGGGTCCCCACAAGCCAAGCAGCTGTGCCACCTTCATGCTCAACTCTCACTGGGAAAGAGATGTCACAGGCGAAAAAATTCTTGTGTGTATGCATGCAGGGTCGCACTGGTCATGTCCAACTCTTTGTGACCCTGTGATCCAACTCTTTGTGACTCTTTGTCACCTGCCAGGCTTCTCTGTCAGGGGAGTTCTCCAGGCAAGAATACTGGAGTGTATTGGCCAATACTGTTTGCCATCTCTTTCTAGAACACTATATTTCCTGCTGCCCTGGCCGCCATTTCCTCTGATTACCTGGTGCTGCCAGAACCCCTGCAACCCAAGCAGCTGCACCACTTCCACCCCTGGCCCTCACAGGGGCAAACCCAAGTTCTCCAGGGCAGCCTCAGAAGCAAACCCCAGTGGACAACCCACATGAGGAAGTGAAAATAAAACCACAGTTGAAACCCAGAGGCAGTGTGGCTAATGAAGAAGACCTAAACCTTCCCACCAGCTCTACAAGCTACAGATTAAATCCACTCAATCAGCTAGGCAGACTCTCTCTATGGAATTTATAAAAGGACACTGAGAGCTCCACAAAAGAAAATGCACTAGCTCTGATAGCTGTGGACATTGGAGGCAAGAACACACAGGAGCCGGATTAACATCTGAGCTTCCCCCATGGTAGGTCCATAGACCAGCAGTGTTGGAGGGCATCCTAGGGAGGTGAGGTGGACTGTGACTCCCAAGGAGGGAAAGGACTCTGACAGCAGTGACTCAAGAAAAACATTTATTAATTTTATGTTTTGACTTGTTCAGTAGATTCCTTTGGATTTGTTTTCTTTTTCCTTTTATCCCCACCACCCCACTTTTGAATTTGTCAATTTTATTGGGACTAGGAAATCTAATTAAGCTTTTGAGCTTTTTTTTTTTTCCCAGTCACATTTTTTTGTTGTTGTAAACTTCGGCCTCTATGTTGAGCTCTTGCAGTTCTGTGGAGTTTTCCTTTTTTTTTTTTTTCTTTATCTTTCTTTAATTTTAATTTTTAACTTTTAAAACCTATTATTGTTTTTTCTACATTTATTCCTTTGTTTTCTTATCCTACTGTTCTTTTCCTCTTGTAGTTAATCTTTAATGTATACAAATCTTCTTTTTCTACCTCTACCTAACTTTGCACACCTATTCTTTCTTTCATTTCTTCCTTTCCTTCCCTCTCAACATATTTGTTAGTTTTATTTTCATTGCATTATTCCCCAATTAACACCTTGCTTTAGTTTTGTTTTCCAGGTTGTGCTTTAGTTACTTTTGTTCTTAACTGGTAGATAGAATTTTTGGTTTCCTTTGTTCTCCAGGTCAGTGTACTGTACTTTATTTTCATTGGACTGTTTTGACTTTGCTTATGGGTGTATATGTATATGTGTATATTCCATCTTTTTAATTATTATTTGCCTGATTCTGTAACTGTCATTTGTCTGGGATTCCTCTTTGGTTTATCGGTTTGGGGTATTTGTTTTAATCTCACTTAATGCCATAACAAACCACTTGTGGAATCTTCGTTCCTGACCAGAGATCAAACCTTGAGCCTTTGGAGTGGGAGCACTGACTCCAAGACCCTAGACTACCAGAGAACTAACCGTCAGTTCAGTTCAGTTCAGTAGAGTCGCTCAGTCATGTCTGACTTTTTGCGACCCCATGAATCGCAGCACGCCAGGCCTCCCTGTTCATCACCATCTCCTGGAGTTCATTCAGACCCATGTCCATCGAGTTCGTGATGCCATCCAGCCATCTCATCCTCTGTCGGCCCCTTCTCCTCCTGCCCCCAATCCCTCCCAGCATCAGAGTCTTTTCCAATGAGTCAACTCTTCTCATGAGGTGGCCAAAGTACTGGAGTTTCAGCTTCAGCATCATTCCTTCCAAAGAAATCGCAGGGTTGATCTCCTTCAGAATGGACTGGTTGGATCTCCTTGCAGTCCAAGGGACTCTCAAGAGTCTTCTCCAACACCACAGTTCAAAAGCATCAATTCTTTGGCGCTCAGCCTTCCTCACAGTCCAACTCTCACATCCATACATGACCACTGGAAAAACCATAGCCTTGACTAGACGGACATTAGTCGGCAAAGTAATGTCTCTGCTTTTGAATATGCTGTCTAGGTTGGTCATAACTTTTCTTCCAAGGAGTAAGCATCTTTTGATTTCATGGCTGCAATCACCATCTGCAGTGATTTTGGAGCCCCCCAAAATAAAGTCTGACACTGTTTGCACTGTTTCCCCGTCTATTTCGCATGAAGTGATGGGACCGGATGCCACCCTAGGGAAAATCAAATTGTGAGAACTCACACAAAGGAAACTAGTTGAATTCAAGACCCAGCATCACCTAACCACCAGTAAGACCCTGTGCAGGATGCCTCATCTAAACAACAAAAAACAAAAATACAAACCCAAACATCAGAAGACAGGATTACCACCTCACTCAGCCTTGCCCATCAGATGAAAAACAAGCAAACAAACAAAAAATCAAAAACAAAAACTCAGCATAAATCTCACCCTATATGAAGCTTACACAAACCACTGGACCATACATAGTAGGGGAGAAACCAAAAGAAAGAATCCAACCTTGAAGCCTGGGAAAAGGAGACCTCAAACCCAATAAATTAAAAAAATAATAATAATAATGAAAAGGCAGAGAAATACTACTCGAATGAAGTAACAAACTAGAAACACAGAAGTCCAAATAAATGAAGAGGAAATAGGCAAATTACCTGAAAAGGAATTCAGAATAATGATAGTAAAGATGATCAAAAACCTTGAAAACAACATGGAGAATATGTAAGAATCAATTAACAAAGATCTAGAATAATTAAGGAATAAACATACAAGGACAAACAACAAAATTACTGAAGTTAAAAATACTCTAGAAAGAATCAGTAGCAGAATATCTGAAGCAGAAGAATGAATCAGTGAGCTGGAAGATAAAACGGTGAAAAAAACTTCTGAAGAGCGGAATAAAGTAAAAAGAATGAAAAAAAAAAAAACCAACAGGATAGTCTCAGAGACCTCTGGAACAATATCAAATGCACCAACATTCAAATTATAGGGGGTCCCAGAAGAAGATGAGAAAAAGAAAGCATGAGAAAATTTTTGAAGAGATTATAGTTGAACGTTTCCCCAACATGGAAAAGGAAATAGTCAATCAATTCCAAGAGGCACAAAGAGTCCCATACTGGATAAGCCCAAGGAGAAACACATCAAGATACATACTAACCAAACTAACAAAGACTAAACACAAAGAAAAAATATTAAAAGCAGCAAGGGAAAAGCAACAAGTAACATACAAGGGAAACCTCATATGCTTAAGAGCTGATCTTTCAGTAGAAACTCTGCAGGCCAGAAGGGAAAGACAAGATATATTTAAAGTACTGAAAGGGAAAAATCTACAACCAAGATTACTGTAACCAGCAAGGATCTCATTCAAAATTGATGGAGAAATAAAAAGCTTTTCAGACAAGCAAAAGTTAAGAGAATTCAATACCACCAAACCAGCTTTACAACAAATGTTAAAGGGACTTATATAGTGAAGAAATACAAAAGAAGAAAAAAGATCTACAAAATCAACTCCAAACAATTGAGAAAATGACAATAGGAACATATATAGTAATAATTACTTTAAATATAAATGGATTAAATGCTCCAACCAAAAGACACAGATGGGCTGAATGGATACAAAACAAGACCCACATATATGCTGTCTACAAGAAACCCATTTTGGATCTAAAGACACATATACACTGAAAGTGAGAGGATGGAAAAATATATTCCATTCAAATGGGAAGCAAAAGAAAGCTGGAGTAGCAATCCTCATATCAGACAAAATAGACCTTAAAATAAAGATTACAAGAGATAAGGAAGGACACTACATAATGATCAAGGGATTAATATAAGAGGAAGACATAACAATTGTAAATATCTATGCACCCAATGTGAAGAGTTGTCTCATTGGAAAAGACTCTGATGATGGGAGGGATTGGGGGCAGGAGGAAAAGGGGACAACAGAGGATGAGAGGGCTGGATGGCATCACTGACTCGATGGACGTGAGTTTGAGTGAATTCTGGGAGATGGTGATGAACAGGGAGAACCTGGCGTGCTGCGATTCATGGCGTCGCAAAGAGTTGGACACGACTGAGCGACTGAACTGAACTGAACTGATGCACCCAATGTAGGAGCACCTCAATACATAAGACAAACACTGCTGCTGCTGCTGCTGCTGCTGCTGCTGCTAAGTCGCCTCAGTCGGGTCCAACTCTGTGCGACCCCAGAGACGGCAGCCCACCAGGCTCCCCCGTCCCTGGCATTCTCCAGGCAAGAACACTGGAGTGGGTTGCCATTTCCTTCTCCAATGCATGAAAGTGAAAAGTGAAATTGAAGTTGCTCAGTCATGCCGACTCCTAGCTACCCCATGGACTGCAGCCTACCAGGCTCCCCTGTCCATGGGGTCTTCCAGGCAAGAATACTGGAGTAGGGTGCCAGCGCCTTCTCCACTAGCAGAGATAAAAGGCGAAATTGACAGTACCACAATAATAGTAGGGGACTTTAACACCCCACTCACACCAGTGGACAGATCATCAAAACAGAAAATTAATAAGGAAACACAAGTCTTAAATGATACATTGAATGAGATGGATCTCATTGATATCTTCAGAACATTCCATCCAAATGCAGAAGAATACACCTTCTTCTCAAGTGCACGTGAAACATTCTCCAGGATAGACAGCATCTTGGGTCACAAATCAAACCTCAGTAAATTTAAGAAAATTGAAATCATATCAAGCATCTTCTCTGACCACAACGTTATGAGACTAGATATCAATCACAAGAAAAAACAACCACAACCACTGTAAGAAACACAAACACACGGAGATTAAACAACACATTTCTAAATAACCAACAGGTTACTGAAGAAATCAAAAGGGAAATAAAAAATGTCTAGAAACAAATGACAATGAAAACACTACAACTCAAAACCTATGGGATACAGCAAAAGCAGGTCTAAGAGGGAAGTTTATATTATACAATCCTACCTCAAGAAACAAGAAAAACATCAAATAGACAACCTAGCTTTACACCTAAAACAACTGGATAAAGAACAACAACAACCAAAAAAAACAAAATTAGTAGAAGGAAAGAAATCATAAAGAACAGAGCAAAATAAATGAAAAAGAAATGAAAGAAACAATAATAAAGGCAAGTAAAATTTCAATAAATTAATTTTAAAAAGTTGGTTCTTTGAGAATATAAACAAAATTGAGAAACTTTTAGCCAGACTCATCAAGAAAAGAAGAGAGAATAATCAAATAAACAAAATTAGAAATGAAAAATGAGAGATTACAACAGTCAATGAAGAAATACAAAGAATTATAAGAGACTATTATGAACAACTATATGGCAATAAAATGGATAACCTGGAAGAAATGACAGATTCTTAGAAAAGTTCGATCTTCTAAGACTGAATCAAGAATAAATAGAAATTATGAGCAACCCAATTACAAGCATTGAAACTGAAGCTGTGATCAAAAATATTCCAAAAAACAAAAGCCCAGGACCAGATGGCTTCACAGGAGAATTCTATCATACATTTAGAGAAGAGCTAATGCCTACTGTTTTAAAACACTTTCAAAAAATTTCAGTGGACGGAACACTTCCAAGCTCATTCTACTAGGCCACCATGACCCTGATACCAAAACCAGATAAAGACAACACAAAAAAAGAAAACTACAGGCCAATATCACTGATGAACATAGATGCAAAATTCCTCAACAAAATTTTAGTAAACAGAATTCAACAATACATCAAAAAGCTCATACACCATGATTAAGTTGGGTTTATTCCAGGAATGCAAGGATTCTTTAATATATGGAAATCAATCAATGTGATACACCATATTAACAAATTGAAAGATAAAAACCATATGATAATCTCAATATGCAGAAAAAGCATTTGACAAAATGCAGCACCCATTTATGATTAAATTCTTTAAAAAATGGGCATAGAAGGAATCTACCTCAACAAAGTAAAGGCCATATATGATAAGCCTACAGCAAACATTATTCTCCATGGTGAAAAACTGAAAGCATTTCCCCTAAGATCAGGAACAAGACAAGTGTGTCCACTTTTACCACCATTATTCAACATAGTTCTTGGAAGTCCTAGCTACAGAAATCAGAGAAGGAAAAGAAAGAAAAGGAATCCAGATCAGAAAAGAAGTAAAGTTCTCACTGTTTGCAGATTACATGATACTATACATAAAAAACCCTAAAGATAGTATCAGAAAATTACTAGAGCAAATTTAGCAAAGTTGCAGGATACAAAATCAATACACAGAAATCACTTGCATTTCTGTATACTAACAATGAAAATGCAGAAAGAGAAATTAAAGAATCAATCACATTTACCATTGCAACAAAATGAATTGAATCAATTCAGTTTAGTAGCTCAGTCGTGTCTGACTCTTTGCAACCCCATGGACTGCACCAGGCCAGGCCTCCCTGTCCATCACCAACTCCCAGAGTTTACCCAAACTCATATCCATTGAGTCGGTGCTGCCATCCAACCATCTCATCCTTTGTTGTCACCTTTTCCTCCTGCCCTCAATCTTTCCCAGCATCAGGGTCTTTTCAAATGAGTCAGCTCTTCGCATCAGGTGGCCAAAGTATTGGATTTTCAGCTTCAACATCAGTCCTACCAATGAACACCCAGGACTGATCTCCTTCAGCATGGACTGGTTGGATCTCCTTGCAGTCCAAGGGACTCTCAAGAGTCTTCTCCAACACCACAGCATCAAACATTCAAAAGCATCAATTCATTGGCACTCAGCTTTCATTAAGTCCAACTCTCACATCCATACATGACTACTGGAAAAAATAATAGCCTTGACTAGATGGCAAAGTAATGCCTCTGCTTTTTAATATGCTGTCTAGGTTGGTCATAACTTTCCTTCCAAGAAGTAAGCATCTTTCCATTTAATGGCTGCAGTCACCATCTGCAGTGATTTTGGAACCCAGAAAAATAGTCAGTCACTGTTTATATTCTTTCCACATCTATTGCCATGAAGTGATGGGACCGGATGCCATGATCTTAGTTTTCTGAATGTTGAGCTTTAAGCCAACTTTTTCACTCTCCTCTTTCACTTTCATCAACAGGCTCTTTAATTCTTCTTCACTGTCTGCCATAAGGGTGGTGTCATCTGCATATCTGAGGTTATTGGTATTTGTTCCAGCAACCTTGATTCCAGCTTGTGCTTCATCCAGACCAGCATTTCACATGATGAACTCTGCATATGAGTTAAATAATCAGGGTGACAATATATAGCCTTGACATACTCCTTTCCCTATTTGGAACCAGTCTGTTGTTCCATGTCCAGTTCTAACTGTTGCTTCCTGACCTGCATATAGGTTTCTCAAGAGGCAGGTCAGGTGGTCTGGTATTCCCATCTCTCTCAGAATTTTCAACAGTTTATTGTGATCCACACAGTCAAAGGCTTTGGCATAGTCAATAAAGCAGAATTAGATGTTTTTCTGGAACTCTCTTGCTTTTTCGATGATGCAGCAGATGTTGGCAATTTGATTCCTGGTTTCTCTGCCTTTTCTAAATCCAGCTTGAACATCTGGAAATTCACAACTCACATATTGCTGAAGCCTGGCTTGGAGAATTTTGAGCATTACTTTACTAGCGTGTGAGATGAGTGCAATTGTGTGGTAGTTTCAGCATTCTTTGGCATTGCCTTTGGGATTAGAATGAAGACGGACCTTTTCCAGTCCTGTGGCCACTGCTGAGTTTTCCAAATTTGCTGACATATTGAGTGCAGCACTTTCACAGCATCATCTTTTAGGATGATGAAATAGCTCAGCTGGAATTCCTTCACCTCCACTAGCTTTGTTTGTAGTGATGCTTCCTAAAGCCTACTTGACTTCAGACTCCAGGATGTCTGTGAGTGATCACACTATTGTGGTTATCTGGGTCATTGAGATCTTTTTTTTGTACAGTTCGTCTGTCTATTCTTGCCACCTCTTCTTAATATCTTCTGCTTCTGTTAGGTCCATAGAATTTCCATCCTTTATTGAGCCCATCTTTGCATGAAATGTTCTCTTGGTATCTCTAATTTTCTTGAAGAAATCTCTAGTCTTTCTCATTCTGTTGTTTTCCTCTATTTCTTTGCATTGATCACTGAGGAAGGCTTTCTTATCTCTCCTTGCTATTCTTTGGAACTGTGCATTCAAATGGGTATATCTTTCCTTTTCTCCTTTGCTTTTCACTTCTCTTCTTTTCACCGGTATTTGTAAGGCCTCCTCAGACAGCCATTTTGCTTTTTTGCATTTGTTTTTCTTGGGGATAGTATTGATCCCTGTCTCCTGTACAATGTCATGAACCTCTGTCCATAGTTCATCAGGCACTTTATCAGATCTAGTCCCTTAAATCTATTTCTCATTTCCACTGTGTAATCATAAGGGATTTGATTTAGGTCATACCTGAATGGTCTAGTGGTTTTCTCTACTTTCTTCAATTTAAGTGAATTTGACAATAAGGAGTTCATGATCTGAGCCACAGTCAGCTCCTGGTCTTGTTTTGGCTGACTGTATAGAGCTTCTCCATCTTTAGCTGCAAAAGAATATGATCAAATCTGATTTCAGTATTCACCATCACCATGGTGGTATCCATGTGAAGAACTTTCTGTTGTGTCATTGGAAGATGGTGTTTGCTATGACCAGTGTGTTCTCTTGGCAAAACTCTATTAGCCTTTGCCCTGCTTCATTCTGTACTCCAAGGCCAAATTTGCCTGTTACTCCAGGTGTTTCTTGACTTTCTACTTTTGCATTCCAGTCTCCTATAATAAGAAGGACATCTTTTTGGGGTGTTAGTTCTAAAAGGTCTTGAGGGTCTTTATAAAACCGTTCCACTTCAGCTTCTTTAGCGTTACTGGTTGGGGCATAGACTTGGATTACTGTGATATTGAATGGTTTGCCTTGGAAACAAACAGAGATCATTCTGTCATTTTTGAGATTGCATCCAAGTACTGCATTTCAGACCCTTTTGTTGACCATGATGGCTACTCCATTTCTTCTAAGGGATTCCTGCCCACAATAGTAGACATAATAATGGTCATCTGAGTTAAATCCACCCATTCCAGTCCATTTTAGTTCGCTGATTCCTAGAATGTTGACATTCACTCTTGCCATCTCCTGTTTGACCACTTCCAATTTGCCTTGATTCATGGACCTGACATTCCTGGTTCCTATGCAATATTGCTTTTTACAGCGTCAGACATTGCTTTTATCACCAGTGACATCTACAACTGGGTGCTGTTTTTGCTTTGGCTCTGTCGCTTCATTCTTTCTGGAGTTGTTTCTCCACTGATCTCCAGTAACATATTGGGCACCTACTGACCTGGGGAGTTCACCTTTCAGTGTCCTATTTTTTTCCCTTTTCAAACTGTTCATGGTATTCTCAAGGCAAGAATATTGAAGTGGTTTGCCATTGCCTTCTCCAGTGGGCCACATTCTTTCAGACCTCCCCACCATGACCTGTCCGTCTTGGGTGGCCCCACGTGGCATGGCTTAGTTTCATTGAGTTAGACAAGGGTGTGGTCCATGTGATCAGATTGGCTAGTTGTCTGTTTTTGTGGTTTCTGTCTGTCTGCCCTCTGATGCCCTCTTTAAGTGCCTACCATCTTAACTGGGTTTCTCTTACCTTGGACGTGAGGTATCTCTTCACAGCTACTCCAACAAAGCGCAGCTGCTGCTCCTTACCTTGGATATGTGGTAGCTCCTCTTGGCCACTCCTGCACTCCACAGCCGCCACTCCTTTCTAGGAATAAACTTACCTAAGGAGACAAAAGAACTGTACACAGAAAATTATAAGACACTAATGAAAGAAATCAAAGACCACATAAACAGATAGAGAGATATTCCATATTCCTAGATAGGAAGAATCAATATTTTGAAAATGACTATACTACCAAGTGCAATCTAGAGATTCAATGCGATCCCTATCAAATGACCAAGGACATTTTTCACAGAACTAGAACAAAAAATTTCACAATTCATATGGAAACACAAAAGACCTCGAATAGCCAAAGCAGTCTTGAGAAAGAATGGAGCTGGAGGAATCAACCTTTCTGACTTTAGATTATATTACAAAATTACAGTCATCAAGACAGTATGGTACTGGCAGAAAAACAGAAATATAGACCAATGGAACAAGATAGAAAGCTCAGGAATAAACCCATGTACCTATGGGTATCTTATTTTTAACAAAGGAGGCAAGAATATACAATGGGGCAAAGATGCAGCCTCTTCAATAAATGGTGCTGGGAAAACTGGACAGCTGCATGTAAAGGAATGAAATTAGAACAGTAAACACCAAACACAAAGATAAACTCAAAACGGATTAGAGACTAAATGTAAGATCAGAAACTACAAAACTCTTAACGGAAAACATAGCAGAACATTCAATGACATAAGTTAAAGCAAGGTCCTCTATGACCCATGACCCACCTCCTAGGGTAACAGAAATAAAACCAAAAGTAAACAAGTGGGACCTGGTTAATCTTAAAAGCTGTTGCACAGCAAAGGAAACTATAAGCAAGGTGAAAAGACAACCCTCAGAATGGCAGAAAATAATAGCTAATGAAAAAAATGACAAAAGATTAATTACCAAAACATACAAGCAGCTCATACAACTCAATACCAGAAAAACAACCCAATCAAAAAGTGGGAAAAAGACCTAAACAGAAATTTCTCCAAAGAAGACATACAGACGGCTAACAGACACATGAACAGATGCTCAACATCGCTCATTATTAGAGAAATGCAAATCAAAACTACAGTGAGATAATCATCTCACACAATGGCCTTCATCAAAATGTCTACAAACAATGCTGGAGAGGGTGTGGAGTTGGTGGGAATGTAAATTGATACACCCATTATGGAAGATGGTATGAAGATTCCTCTTAAAACTAGGAATAAATCCACCATATGACCCAGAAATCCCACTCCTAGGCAAAAACACAAAGGAAACCAAAACTGAAAAAGACACGTGTATCCCATTGTTCACTGAAGCACTATTTACAATAGCTAGAACATGGAAGCAACCTGGATGTCCATCGATAGATGAATGGATAAAAAGTTGTGGTACATATACATCATGGAATATTACTCAGCCATAAAAAGGAATGCATTTGAGTCAGTTCTAATGACATGGATGAACCTAGAACCTATTTTACATAGTGAAGTAAGTCAGAAAGAGAAACATAAATATCACATTCTGACACATATATACAGCATCTAGAAAAATGGTACTGAAGAATTTATTTATAGGGCACCAATGGGAAAACAGATATAGAGAACTGACTTATGGATATAGGAGAGGGGAGGAGAGGGTGAGATGTATGGAAAGAGTAACATGCAAACTTATATTACCATACATGAAACAGATAGCCAATGGGAATTTGCAATATGGCTCAGGAAACTCAAACAGGGGCTCTGTGTCAACCTAGAAGGGTGGGATGGGGAGGGAGATAGGAGGGAGGCTCAAAAGGGAGGGGATGAATGTATAGGGGATATTTATATGCAGGAGAGTGGGTTTGATCCCTGGATAGAGAAGATCCCCCTGAGGATGGTATGTCCATTTGCTTTTGTTTTCTTGCTGGGAAACCCCATGAACAGAGGATCTGGTGGGCTACAGTCTGCATGTTGAGGTTTGACAGAAAACAACAAAATTCTGTAAAGAAATTTACCTTTAATCAAAAATTAATTAATTAAACAAACAACCATAAAAATAAATAAACACTACAGCCAGGTATGTTTTCTAGTCATAACATTAAGTGTAAAGTGATAACAATATTTGATGCTTAGATTAAAGAGGAGTATACTATTCTTCCTTTAGGTTCAGAAACATTTCTTTAAAAACTGATTTGTAGGAATTTTACCAATAAAATGAAGTTCTTAGTTTAACACTTTGAAGAGTAAATACCTCATATATATTTTGTACTGTGTGTACTCAGTTGCTTCAGTCGTGTCCGACTCTTTGCCACCACGTGGACTGTAGCCTACCGGGTCCTCTGTTCATGAGGTTTCCCTGCAAGAAAACAGAAGTGAATAGACATATCCCCGTCAGGGGGATCTTCTCAATCCAGGGATCAAACTCGCATCTGCTGCACTGCAGGTGGATTCTTTATAGCTGAGCCACTGGAGAAGCCACATTTTGTAGTACAGACACTCACTTTTAACTTACCTCTGCCAGGCTGACATGGATTTTAAGTTAGGGTCAAAGTCACTCCCAAGGCTTGTTTTCAACCTTTGGTTTGCATTGGAAGTGACAGAAGTGTCTCTTCCTTCCTGCCATTGCCCATGCTTACATGGACACGCATTCCTTCTATTCTCTTCTGGTGATGATGTCTGAATCACTTCCTTGTACCCTTTCAGTGGATTAATGGACAGGTGGCTCATTGGTAAGGAATTCATCTGCAAGGCAGGAGATGCACTTTCAATCCCTGGGTGGGCAAGACCCCCTGGAAAAGGAAATGGCAACCCACTCCATTCTTGCCTGGAGAACCCCAAGAACAGAGAAACCTGGTGGGCTACAGTCCACAGGGTCACAAAGAGTCAGATACAACTTAGTGACTCAGAACAGAAACAAGCAGATTAACAGAGTTTTCTTCTGGCAGATAGAGAAGAAAAGGTATATGTGTTCAATCTTTGACCTTCTACATCAACTCAGGATTCTAAAATAGTCACATCGCATTTATTTTTACAATTGATTGCTTATGTTTTCACATATCCTGTTCTCATGAAACCCAACTCATACCTCTTTCTGGTGCAGGAATCACCAGGGCCTGTAGTGTGAGCAGAGGAAAGGATGAGGGGATGGTACAGAGAGAGGCCAAGAGGAGTCTTGACCCCTGCGATTGCGCCATTGCTGGTTTCAGCCGCTAGGTGACACCACTAAAGTTCATCAGCACACTTCCTGTTGGTGATGCTTCTGCTGGTGCAAAGTCCTGCGTGCCACAGGAGTGACTGCACCCCAAGCATAGCTTCTAAAGTTGGCTTTCCTTTCCTTTATTCACAGTGTTTGGCCATTTCCCCCCAGTATAAAATATAACACCAGGCAGTGGTTGCTCTATCGGGATGGGCTTCCTCCTCCAAGGGAAAGCTTTATTCACACCAACCCTTCTTCAAAAGCATTTAGACCTTTGTCTTATTGTAAACACTACCTTAGACTTTACCTTTCCTCACAGCTGTTTTCTTTTAGGAGTGATGTTTACTTTCCCTGCCAGTAGGTCTTTTTGAAAACATCCTGTTCTACTTTGGTCTCTTTACCTTTCCATTTCAGGGGCCAAGGGTCAAGATTTCCAATCTCCCACACGTATGCCTGTTGCTTGCTTCTTCCCCATCACCAGCGAGGAACCTCAGGAAATCAGTCATGATGAAGTCACAAGGTTCTATCCTACCATTCTTCAGGATTCCTGCTCTCCTAGCTCCTCCCTTTCACAATTCCATAAAACCTATACTTACCTGCAGCTCTTCTTGGAGAAGACACATACATACATACATACACATATATAGATACAATCATAAACATTGCCTGATCAAGTACCTTTTATACCAGCATGTGTGTCTTGATCTGGCCTTGGTCCAAATCACAAATTCAGCAAACTTAACCTTCTGTCAGTGTTTCTTTTTTCCTTCCATGTTTCTCATCTTCTTTAAGGGTACCCTTGTGAATCTCAACTATAAATTGTTGCATTCTACCTAGAATGCATAATGTTTCTCACTGAAACAGATCTCACTTGCCTCTTGGATCAAGAAACTGATAACATGATCCATGTCTATAAGAAATGTTTATAACCAGGTCTAAGATATTCAGGGATTTTTAGTTTTTACAAAGTCCTTCCTTTAAGAAACAGCCTTGGGTAGCAGAAGGTACACTGGCTTTGCAGTCAGCTTGACTCGACTCCAAATTCCTAAGAAAAAAATGAGAGAAGGAAAAGGAAGAACCGAATAAGAGCCCAAAGATGAGTGAAAAAAGGAAAAGCTGCACTCATGCTCTAGGTATTACTCTATTTGGACTCTGCCACTTGGAAACTAAAATGGATGATGTGGTATTTATACTTAAAGGGAGTTTGCCATGAACTTGAACAAGATAAATAATGAATATTGAATTTTTAAGAAGGTAGGCCTAGTGAAACTTTAAGGGAAATTCCAAGAAAAAAAGTATTATGACTTCAGCTTAAAAAAAAAAAAAACCCACTTTGCTATGTAACAAATAAACCAGATGTCATCAGGAGCAGATGCCAATGAAAGTTTTCTCTACTAAATTTAATAGAAGGAAACATCATCTGTGACCATTTCCTTCCATGAAAAAGGAGGCTGACCATATCCTTAGTATTCAAGTTCACGGTGTCAGAAATGAAATCCACAAGTAGAAGCCAGTTGAAATAAAAAAGTGTTGAAGTATTAAAAGAAAATGCTTTAAAAGTAAGAATAATTACTAGCATACCATAGAGAAGATTGAATGCATTGAATGAAAGAAGAGATGAATTTTTCTATAATTCTAACTTGGTTTGGAGCTGACACAAATTATTTGGTTTTGATTTTTTTTTCTTTAGTTAGTAGCTTTCTCAAGTAAGCTATATATGTGTGTGTGTGTGTGTGTGTGTGTGTGTGTGTGTGTGTGTGTGTGTGTGTGTGTGTATATATATATATAAATTTTCTAACCTCTGTAACAATTTATGAATTGAAGTGAAAGTGATAGCCATGTCCGACTCTTTGTGACCCCATGGAATTCTCCAGGCAGGAATACTGGGGTGGGTAGCCATTCCCTTCTCCAGGGATCCCTGACCCAGGGATCGAACCAGAGTTTCCTGCATTGCAGGTAGATTCTTTATCATCTGAGCAATCAGGGAAGCCCCTGACCATATCTATGTTTCTAACTTTCCTGTGAGGGTTTGTTTACTGTCCTGGAGGTAGTATATTGCATGTCATGGAAACATGCCATGTTAATTTATACTGAATAGGATTGGCTGTTTTCAACCATTTGTAAGTTTTAAGAAAAAATATTTTCAGATTCCTAGAAATTATGTACAATTTGCTTTAACATAAAATCAGAAGAATGATTTTTCTTTTTCCCTGTGAAGTTTTTCTAGTCATTTGCTAATGGCCTACTTTTTTTTCCACCAGAAATGTAACTATTTTGGGGGAGTAATTCAGAGTAAATAAATTATCACTAGGCTTGGGTTTTGGTAACCCAAGTGTTAATGTTAGCAGATACCACAATCTGCATTTGATTTCTACGCTTTTCCTGTTATTTACCAAGTGTCTCCTTCTGTGCTATAAATAATTTAGAGTTAAAGTGAACTTTGCCACTAAGTCCTAGAAAGCTCCAAATCATGTTGATTTTGTTTGTTAATGTTTCCCTCATAGAACCAAGCTCTGAAACCTTTATACTTGCTCTCTAATCTTAAACAAAATCTTCTTATGATGACAGCTGTAAGCTTCTGGAAAGGGGTAGAATAAATCTAATGTCCAAAGTGAACTGATACAGAACCGTTCTTATATGTATTAGTAATGACAATATAATATTCTTACGATGTGCATCTCATATAGGAAAATCTGCATTTAACATGACCAAAACAAAGAAGGATTCGAAAACTCAATACGGATTGATTTGTAAAGGGTTGTATTGATACGTTATTCAACAGTGGCATCTAAAATAAAGGAAAATTAAATTTACATGTGTTTTGAGTGAATATGTACATAACCAGCCTGCAACCCTTGAAAGAATAACGATTGTAATTGAATATTTCTTGCAGCAATGTCTCATGAATAATTTTAAATGTTCACTTCAGCGTGTTGTGAAAAATGGCACAGCAGATTCTTCACAGTCGTGGAAAAATGTTGCTGCTTCCCTGTTATGGTTTCTTTATGCCAAAAAGCAGTCAGTTCAAATGATTTGTATTTGTTTTATTTATATGACCTTGGAACACTTTTTGAAGGAGACGAGATCTAACAAAATCAAGATCATACTTTCATTGCAATGATTATGTAAAGAAAGGTTCAAAAAGTTTTCACTTTGCTAAAGTTATAAATTGTGACAGGTTTGAAATGAAAGCCCCAAGATTATGGCCTACTCTGGCCATTTTCCTGCCTTTAAGAAGGTTTGTGACACTCTAAAACTCTTTTACAAATACGTCCCACAGACAAGTTTAAGACACTAATAATAAAGTGTCATTACAAAAAAAAAAAAGTAGTACTTCAAAAGAATATCTAACTTTGTCACTAATTTTAATGTCTTGCTCGAAACCAAACTACAGAAAATTCTTTTTAATCTTCCATTTTAAGTCAGATTAGAAAATAATAGTTTTTAAAAAGGACTAGAGCTTACTTACTAATTTGTGTACATGGGGTTGTATCTGCATCTTCTTTATCTTCTACATTTAACAAGAACAATACTAACAAGAACAATATTTGGCACCACTGCAGACTCTCTCTAAGCTTGTATACTTGTTTATGTTTCCTGATATCTGAGGACTGGCCTTAGGGATACATGTGAGAAATTAACCTAGTACCTGTTTTGGTTTCAGTAAGGAGAAGGCAATGGCAACGCACTCCAGTACTCGTGCTTGTAAAATCCCATGGATGGAGGAGCCTGGTAGACTGCAGTCCACGGGGTCTCGAAGAGTCTGACAGGACTGAGCGACTTCACTTTCACTTTCCACTTTCATGCATTGGAGAAGGAAATGGCAACCCACTCCAGTGTTCTTGCCTTGAGAATCCCAGGGACGGGATCCCAGGGATGAGAATCCCTGGTGGGCTGCCGTCTACGGGGTCGCACAGAGTCAGACACGACTGAAGTGACTTAGCAGCAACAGCAGTATTACTAAGCGAATAGCTTTACCAAATCATCATCTCTTAAGATTATCTGGTTCAGTTGCTCTTTTACAAGAAATATCTTTGGTTGTTTATGTCCATAAACTCTTTGTTACTGCTAGTTAACATTGAAAAATCCATTATGAAATGTAAAGAGACTAATATAGTCTCTCAGACACATGCAATGAGGCAAGCACTGTCCTGGGTGTTTCATGATTATTTGCTTTGATTCTCTCAGAAATCTTATATGTCAGATATTAAAACCTTCATTGTCTTATGAACACTCAGTTCAAAGCAACTGATTTGGCTAAGACTCCATAGCTATGCCTGCTTTGAAAGCCATCAATTTTCTGGTCTATCAGGTGACTATAAAACCTGAAGGATCATGTAACTTTGAAGCTAGAAAAGAATTATTTACTCCTCTATTAGAAAAACAAAGGTTTATAAGCATGTAAAATCCCATCCCAACGTGTTGCCCAATATCAGTGAACAACAGGCTGAAATCAATCTCTGAATGTTGTTCCAACGCTACTGGCTTTAAGGGTTGAGGTCGAAGTTAGATTTTTGGAATTTCTGTCTTCTATAATTTCAACGTGCTTTTGAATTCCCTTTCTCCCAGTCAAATGCCAAAAGCAAGCACTATACAGACACACACACCCATGGAGTCATCTGCCTTATTTCCTTCATGAGAGAGTAAGCTTGCTTTCTCTGATGTGTATCTTGCCTCACTATGCAACATTAACCTGACCTCCTACCAGGTCCCTTCTCATGGTGCCAAAGTAGAGCCTTCAGGACACTTTCTCAAGTCCTTCCTAAGCCCTTTACCAATAAGTCCTGGTTTCTAAACACTGAAAATCAATTCCCAAATAAATTTTTCCAGCTTTCACATGAGTAAGATCAATTGCCTTCCTTTAGCAATATGTTCCAGGTAATATGCTAAGCATTTGGCACATGTGATCTTATCTAGCCGTTATTATAACTGAACACAGTCAACACTGGTCCTCACCCTTATTTTTCACGTGGGTACACTCAGAAAGACAAAACAAATCACACGAAGTAACAGAATAAGCAAGAGAAGATCAGGAATGCAAGCCGAAACTAGCAAGGCTTCCATCGGGTAACCAAACTTCTGAGCTGCTCACATGTTCAGTTCAGTTCAGTTGCTCAGTCATGTCTGACTCTTTGCAGCCCCATGGACTGCACCATGCCAGGCCTCCTGTCCATCACCAACTCCCGGAGCTTGCTCAAATTCATGTCCATCGAATCAGAAATGCCATCCAACCATTTCATCCTCTGTCGTCTCCTTCTCCTCGTGCCTTCAATCTTTGCCAGCATCAGGGTCTTTTCCAGTGAATCAGTTATTCGCATCAGGTGGCCAAATTATTGGAGCTTCAGCTTCAGCATCAGTCCTTCCAGTGAATAATCAGGACTGATTTCCTTTAGGACTGACTGGTTGGATCTCTTTGCAGCCCAAGGGACTCTCAAGAGTCTTCTCCAACACCACAGTTCAAAAGCATCAATTCTTCAGCGCTCAGCTTTCTTTATAGTTCAACTTTCACACCCATACACGACTACTGGAAAAACCATAGCCTTGACTAGGCAGGCTTTTGTCAGCAAAGTCATGTCTCTGCTTTTTAATATGCTGTCTGGGTTGGTCACTTCCTTTTTTCCAAGGAGCAAGCGTCTTTTAATGCCATGGCTCACATGTAGTACCTTGGAGAATCTCCATGAGCAGCAAGAAGTGTTGGTTCCTTTCCATGGCCCCAACTTTTCCCAACCAGAAAAACAAAAACAAACAAACAAAACTGAATTCAAAACTGTGTTCATGGAGAATAGGAACCTGTTATATACAACCATTTTCTTGACATTTTTGGATCAAATGGGGCTGCCCTGGTAGCTCAGACAGTAAAGAATCTTCCTGCAATTGAAGAGATGTGCGTTCAGTCCCTGCATTGGGAAGATCCCCTGGAGAAGGAAATAGCAACCTACTCCACTATTCTTGCCTGGGAAATCCCATGAACAGAGGATGGATGGAGGAGCCTGGCAGGGCTATAATCCATGGGGTTGCAAAGAGTCAGATATGACTGAGCAACTGACACTTTCACTGTTACTACCTATATCTCTGTAACAATATCAGGTACTTTGCTTTCTGAAAGAGACTCTGCTGCCATTTTCACTCCCGAGTGTTAAATGTGCTCTCCTTTGAAACCATAATGTTTATGTAAAACAAAATGAATAAAAATCTCCACAAACTTTGTACTCTAAAATATATTATACATTCTGTTAAACTTTCCAACTGATCATAGGAAAAACATTTTCGAGTTTAGTTATGATGCATGTTGCTGAGGAAATTTTGGATTTTTCTATTAGTGCTCAGATGGCTGTAATGTAGACAGCTGCTGGGGAAATTTGGCAGGTGTCCAAATGAAGTTAGAAATGTACATGTTTATCACTTAGAAGCTGCATACACCTACTGTTCTTCTTCACCAAAAGATAACAATCCCACATTATATAGGCAATTTTCTTTCCTTTTTTGTCCCAGAGGCTCACCAAAATTCAATAAGTTTATTTTAGTGAAAACCACCTTGCTGCACTCAGCATCTTGCCTAAGCAAAATTCCCTAAAATAAAGTGAGCAGGAGCCATTTAGCAGAGTGAACAAAGCCAAAATGATCATGAGCCCATTGCTTTCCAAATGAGCCCATTACTATTAATTTCTCCTGTCCTTAGAGAATATTTGGAAAAAGCAAGTTCATCAGGAGAGTGAAATAAGTGTAAAAGAAAGTTGGTAAAAATATCTCTCCCCTTCGAAACTGCATCTTAAGTCAGGCAATCCCTGTAGGACACTAACTCTCAAAGGCACAAGCTCTGCTACGTGTTTCAGATGACGAGCTGTGCATGAGTGCAGGATGTTTTGACATTGGCATCAAACAGGAGCTCAATATTTGTAGGGCCACTTCAGTCTGTGCACATAATGCAACAGATTCCATTCTCAAAGACTTCGAATTTTCCCTCCTTGGAAATCTAAGGAGACTGTCATGGAAAGAATGTTAATAATAGACTCCATAAGTTAAAAAATAAATGACATTGAAAGACTCACTTAATGTAAGTCAAATTCCCTGTCACTCTCTACCCTGCCTTAAGGAGGGCACACGGCTGTGTGTGCAGGATGGGGTATGTGGTTTGAGGGCACAGCTAGAGATGGGAAGTGGGAGGTGAGCAAAGCAATGTTATTCTTTGGTACTCTTCTGAACCCCAGAGCCTCCACTTACAAGCTGTTTCACACTGGACTTCTCAAATCACAACACTCTTGGTTTTTTAATCTAGAAGATGAGAACAGTGATAGTTTTCACCTTATAAATATAAGATATGAAATGTAAATAGCCTAGGACAGTACTTGACATGTAATAAGATTTTTTTTAATGGCCATGAATTTTTATGGACTTGGGCAGCAGTTTCCATCTCCTCTCTTTCTTCTCAAATGGAGAGTATGGAAAAGTAAGCATAAACCTGATTCTCTGCTGACGAAAAGTCAAGCAGGATGGGGTGGGATTTGGGGCCACAAAAAGAGTGAAGTGGCTGGCCAAACACACGTTTTTAAGAGAGGGAGGTATTCTTTTCCTATGAGTTGAGTCTTCAATGTTGTTCAATCACTTAGTTGTAGTCTGACTCCCTGAGAACCCATGGACTGCAGCACACCACGCTTCCCTTTCCTTCACCTTCTCCTAGAGCTTGCTCAAACCCATGTCCATTGAGTCAGTGATGCCATCCAACCATCTCATCCTCTGTCATCCCTTTCTCCTCCTGTCTTCAATCTTTCCCAACATTGGTCTTTTCCAATGAGTCAATTTTTCCCATCAGGTGACCAAAATACTGGAGCTTCAACATCAGTCCTTCCAATAAATATTCAGGGTTGATTTCCTTTAGAATTGACTGGTTTGATCTCCTTGCAGTCCAAGAGACTCTCAAGAGTCTTCTCCAACACCACAGTTCAAAAGCATCAATTCTTTGGTACTCAGCCTTCTTTATGGTCCAACTCTTACATCCATACATGACTGCTAGAAAAACCATAGCTTTGACTAGACGAACCTTTGTTGGCAAAGTAATATTTTTGTTTTCTTAATATGGTGTCTAGGATTGTCATAACTTTTCTTCCAAGGAGAAAGTGTTTTTTAATTTCATGGCTGCAGTCACCATCCATGTTGATTTGGGAGCCCCCCAAAAATAAAGCCTGTCACTGTTTCCATTGTTTCCCCATCTATTTGCCATGAAGTGATGGGACGAGATGCCATGATGTAAGTTTTCAGAATGTTGAGTTTTAAGCCAGCTTTTTCAGTCTCCTCTTTCACTTTCATCAAGAGGCTGTTTAGTTCCTCTCACCTTCTGCCATAAGGGTGGTGTCATCTGCATATCTGAGTCTTCCATGCTTTCTTACTATATGAAGATAGTCTTCAAATGTAAGCTTGGGCAGAAGATTAGGGTAGACTGAGTTTGACTTAATCTGAGCCTTAAAGAAGCAAAAAGAATTTTCTTAGATAGCATAAAGTCCAGCTTACTTTACCAAGATGAAAGACCAGCTAAGGATTTGGCGCTACTTGAAGTATCCTCTACTATATACATGTGCTCCTCCTGGAGCCCTGTAACAGCACCGGAAGTCATTAAAACTCAGGTATCAGGGATTTTTCTTAATGACTTAGAAACAGCACTTTAATCTCCAACCACTACCACCTCTGGTTCCCTATCATGTGTTGTCTGTTTATCTGTGCATGCGCGCTAAGTCGCTTCAGTTGTGTCCACCTCTTTGCAACCCTATGGACTGTAGTCCACCAGGCTCTCTGTCAGTGGGATTCCCCAGGCAAGAATACTGGAGTGGGTTGCCATTTCCTTCTCCAGGGGATCTTCCTGACCCAGGGACTGAATCTGCATTGCAGGCAGATTTTTTACCACTGAGCCACTGAGGGGAAGCCCATCTGTTTTGTATCTCCAAATGATTATTTCTTTCCCAGCAGAGAGAATTTGAACATTATCACAACTTCTGGCCCTTTTCCCTGGTTAGTTGACTTCATTGACTGAATGATAAACCAGATAAAATGTCCACATACCCAAAACTGGAATGCCACTGGTTAGTTGTCTATGAGTAATGCCATCAGTATTAAGAACAGATACACACATTTGAAAGAAGTGGCTGCTCCTCTTTAATAGCATTCAAGCTGTTAGAGTTAGTATCATAGAAAATGGAAATTGAGAAAGTATTATTTCATTTAAAAGCTAGGGACGGCCACGAATTAGTAAGAAAACACTACAGTAATGACACAGGCAGAAAATTCAATTTAACACTTGACTTCTAGTGCTTGAGATGGTGGTTTAAGTGTTTGAGAACCAAGACATCATTAGTAAGATTTTCAAAGCAAATTCTCTAAACCAAACAAACATAAGATGATCCTTGAAGTGTATATACCTTTATTTTTATTCTAAAATGTTGACAACATTTAAATAATAAATGACCTTTTCTTAGCCTACTTCACAGACTGGATAACCAGTAGTAGTAAACATGTTAAGCATGAAACAGAAACTTCCATCCCAGTCTACACATTCCTTAACTTCTCCAACATTTCCCTGAGGAAGGCCTTAACACCTTACAGAAAAAAGGCTCTGCTCCTGATCATCCAGAACATAGAGGAGTTTTAAATAATTTATCCAAAGCTGTCAATTTACATACCTTAATATAGTCTTTCAACATGAATGCCATATAAGAGAAAGATCCAACTCACTGCTTTCCTTTGTGCTCAAATACTGTACTTCTGGAAAATATCCCAACAGTAGCCAAAAACCTTACATGGAGGAGGAAATCAGGAAAGATCATCTAATAATCAAAACTCTGAATTTTTAAAAAACATTGTACCTTACTTGAAGGCCTCTAAATATCACTTAGTTTGTCTCTCTCCTTAGGTATCCACCAAGTGCATAAAATGAAATGCACTTTATGGAGATGAGTTTTATACTCCAGAAGTTTAATTCTTTTAAAATTCAATGCATTGCCCCTATTTCATTTGATTGATTTTTCTCATAGTAGATTCCAAGGTGCAGTCATTGTTCCTTAGCTATAAACAAAGCACAATATATTTTTGCCTAACTTCCTGGGTAAACCACAATCTAGGCCAAATGCTTTCTGTATGTGATTCAGATGCTTACACTATAAATTAATACCCACTCATAAATGGTAGGAGAAAGATTGGAATGTTGCAGCTGCTCTGTATGGTCCTGTTTATTAGACATTATGATGGTTCAATATAAAATGATCACAGAAGTAAGAAGAAAAAAATCTGGGTTCTGGAGAGGAAACTCGGGTATCAGTATGCACAAGAGTAGAAGAGCACTGCCAAAGTGGCTTTCAAACTCTAACCACAGACCAAAGCCAAGAAATATATATTTTATTTTATTCAGTAACACACACACCTGGTAAAGCTTTAATAAAATGATACTTGCCGTTGTTACCTGTGGCATTATTCTGACATTTTCTAACCCACTATATCCTATGTCATTTCATCCATCCTGTTGTATTCTATTTCACTTGTGCTGGAGCTACATAATGTTCTCCAGGTATCTGCTGTGGGTCTTGCTATGCATCTCAATGCTAGTCTTTGCCTCGGCTGTGTCAACTATTTCTTTCTGTCTAACCTGAAGCTGCTCAACCACTGCTACCTTGGCCTAGATGAGAGTACTATCAACTATTCTGATACATATTACTAGAAGTGTCAGGTAATTAATTCGTTTTGAAGTAATTTTTGTGAAGGGACAGGAGAATCATCCTCTATTTCATGCCTCTTCTGAGATGCATGATTCATGCTTTTCAGGGTCAAACCAGTGGACTCTGCCCCTTGTGCCTGTAGTAACATCCTGGACAAAGCACGTGTGGATTGGTTTTCCATGTACTGGCTTCCTGGCTCTTAAATCCCCAACTACTGTTTCTTGGAATGGGGTCAAATTCTAAATTTACACTAAATTTACCACTTACACATATATTCTAGACACATAAATTCTCCTTTTTGGGGAGAGGAGCATGAGAGGGACTCAGGCTAAAAATAACACTTGATTTAAAAAATGCTGGTTGTAAGCCGATTTCATGTTTCACTAACATTAGTTTGCAAAACAGTGATCCAGGGCTTGGGAAGAAAGAGAATTCAGGTGGAAGAGAGGATTCTCAGGTGATGGGAGAACTGAAAATTTCTCATTTTTGTCAGAGAACTTTGCAAAATACCCGTTGGTGAATGGTACTCATGAGGCAAGTTTAGCCCAGCTAGCTGGAAAGTATCTCTCTGTTCTGTGGTATATATCAGCCTCGCTCACTGCTGTCACCTTCATGATTCATAAGAAGACACAGTGCACATGATGTATTTACATTCAGTTTAGCAAGTATTTATCGAGTCTCAATAATTCTGAGGTTACTATGTTAGAATGTTTTTAGAAGCAAGTTGAAACATAACATACAGATCCACATAAGAAGAAATTGGAAGTCTCCTGGGCACTGCTGGTGCTATCAAATTTTTGTTAGGAGAAATAAGGGGGTTTTAAAGGAAATAAAGAAATTAGACATGACACTATGTGTGTGTGTGTATTTGATTAGAGACTGAAATAAAACTTGATGGCTTGAGTTAAAATTCATAGAAAAAGAAATAGAAAAGCAGAGTAGCCAGTACAGAAGACACTGAACAAGTGTGAATGTGTTAGTCACTCAGTCGTGCCTGACTCTTTGTGATCCCAGACTGTAGCCCACCAGGTTCCTCTGTCCGTGGAATTCTCCAGGCATGAATACTGGAGTGGGTTGCCATGCCTTCCTCCAGGGGATCTTCCCAACCGAGGAATCAAACCCAGATCTCCCACACTGTAGGCAGATTTTTTACTATCTGAGCCACTAAGGACATCAGGAACACAAATTGTAACCTCAGATTCTTGCTATACATGAATACTCAAGGAATGTAAATAAGATACATATGAAAAGTGACTATGTGTGTCCACATATGTGTTACAGGGCTTCCCTGATCATTGAGGATGTTTACGGGCTGCACAGACTTCCTTGTCTATGAATTTCACCCTGCTGTCCTGGCCTGTCAATCAGACTGTTAGTTCCTTTCAGCGAGTCTGTAAAATCGTAATATATTCTGACATGTGTGTCACAGATGAAGTCTTACATCATCACTATTTCAAAAGAGCCCCAGTAGCACCTAGCAAACTCTTTACTTGCCACACTGAATTTAAGTAAAAAATAAAGAGCCTACAGGAGGGCAGTGACTGTTCAAGGTTTATCTCTTGTAAGTCAAAGGGAACAGTTATAAGATGAATGAGTTTTGAGAATCTAATGTACAGCATGGTGATTATAGTGAAAAATACTATATTGTATATTTGAAAATTGCTGAGTAAATCTCATATTCTCATCACAAAAAAAGGAATGGTAATCATGTGACTGGATGGAGGTAGTGGCTAACACAATGGGGGCAATCATTTTTCAATATAAATGTACCAAATCAGCACATTGTACTCTTTAAGTTTGTATAATGTGACATGAATTATATCTCAATTAAACTGCAAAGTAGAGTTTTATCTCTGGTCCAGAAACGTAGTATCCAAGAGTTCTAATAAATCTCCTTGAGCCCCTATCATTCTATTGAAGGCAGTATAATGACCAGTAGAGAAGCCAAAGGGTAAAAGATGTATAGAAACAGTGGGCTGGTAGACCAAGGGGCTTATCTTCCTTCTTGATCTGAATTTCAGAATACTTAAAATAATCTGTGAACACTCATAAGGTAAAGGAAAGAAAAAAAGAAAAAGATGAAACACCACCTGTACTTGCCCTGGTTAAGCACAGGGCTTACTAGTGCCTTGCCCTGTGCAAGTGGCATGCAGTAAGTGCTCAAGAAAGACTTACTGAAGAGTTGAGTGCCTCTGTGAACATAGCATCTTAAGAGGGATGCCAACAAGTGGAAGCACATCCAGTGATGGACGATGAAGGTCATGAAAGGTCCAAGGCCATGCACTGTGTTGAGTCATCAGAAGTTAGAAGTCATCAGAAGTAAGCCCGAGAGAACACACAATGGTGGTGGCCTCGTGGTGTCCTCACTACAGGGCTTGGATTTGGAAGTGATATTAGTCTCCCAGTGGCAGTAGAGGTCCATGGGAAGAAGTTCAAAAGAAGATAAACTTTCATATTTAAATCAACAACAGCAAAAAATATTAAAGCCCTTTTTTTATACGCTGAACAATGCACCTGATGCTGAGGTTAAAAAGTACATGAGATGCAACCTCATGTCTCAAAATGTTCAGTTGGGCAGGAGAGACTAGTCTCTATACTATTAAAGTTAATAAATAGTGAAAGTAATGTAATATACCCAAGGAGAACCGAGGATATAGTGATTAATTTGCTTAAATATATTCAATCAGTTAATAAGTTACCTCGAAAGATACTGAGATTCCAAACACAGAAGGCATTTGAGCCAAATGTGAATTGGACTCAAATGCACTCGGACATGGACAATAAATACAATTGTTTAAAAGCTGACTGAGTTTGAAAAAACAGAGTCTAAGATAGCTGTATTTCCAAGAACATGTTTGCTTAATGGATTTCATTCTAAAAATAAACATGAACTCAATGGTAATCAAAGAAAACTGCTATTGTTTTCATGTTTGGCCTGGCTTGCCAGTGTACGATCCATTGTCTAAATCAGGGATTGGAAAACTATGACTCATGGGTAAAATTCACGTATCTGCCTGTTTTTGTAAATACAGTTGTATTGCAACATAGCCACGCTCATTAATTCATGTATTGCCCAAGGCTCTTTGAGTACTTATGGAAGATTATCTAGTTCTCAGATCGAAAATACTTAGTATCAAATTCTACAGAAAAAGTTGGCTGAGATTTGGTCTAGATAACCACTTGTTATTCATGTTGAAGCTGGGGTGGTAGGTTGGGGGTTGGTGGTTATTTGGTTAAATGTTGGATTAGGTTATTTTCAACTTTACAGGATGCGTTAAAATCGTGATTATTCTATTTTTCTTGTTAGATTCCAAGTAAGTTGTTGTATTAATGTAGATAATCATGTTCTTATCAGTTAACTAGTAAAAACAACACTAACTCCCTAAGAGTTGGGAAATTCTCAGTGTAATCAATCCAATTCAATTGGATCATGTGTGTTTTCTCCTCCAACCTAAAAATTACATTATAAATCTACAAATTACTTGGGTTTCATCACTGTTTCCGCTCAAAAATACATTTAAATTGATTAGAAAACAGTTGATGTGGTACTGCTATAGCAACAGGACCTATATGATGAGGTAATGCTTGCTTGATATTTAATGTTAAATTAATGAGAATTATGCACTCATGACTACTCTTAGAGTGCCAGTAATAGATGTTTTATTATGATGTGAGCAGAGAGATTCCATCTTCTCACTATTTCACTCTAAACTGATTGATCTTGCCAAGCTTCCTGGAGAATTGAGTGCTGAGGTGTATTGTAAATGCAGCCAGGGAAGTATGAAAACTATTTTTTAAACATAAACTGCTAAGTTAAATATTTGTAAAACTTTAGAAAAGTCCATTTATCTAGGCCTTCAGCATGCAGATCCATCCTCTCAAAAATAGAACGTTTATGCTAGAAATATGAGACCTGGTTCTCCCATGGGCAGCTGTGGGAGCCAGCCTCTAATATGGCCCCTCATGGTCTTCATCTCCTCCTACGATCACTGTCTTATTGTGCCCTTCTGTATTAAGTGGGACTGACTTGTGCAATCACCAGGGTACTGCAAAAATGATGGAATGTGGTAGCTAAAGCTAGGTAATAAAAGACATTAAGGGATTTCTCTGGTGGTTCAGTTGTTAAGACTCCATGATTCCACACTGCAAGGGGCATGGGTTCAATCCCTGGTCAGGGACCTGGGCTCTCTCATGCTGCACAGCATGGACAAAAAGAAAGAAAGAAAATGGACAAATAAAAATAAAAGACACTGAGACTTCTACCTTGCTTTCTTGGGTCACTGACTCACAGAGAGGCCAAGTGGTATTAGAGAAGGATACCCAAGCAACACTGTGGGAAGCAGACTGACAAGGAAAGGAGACAATCTTGCCAAGAGTCAAGAGCAACTTGAGAGCTTACATGGAATAACAACTTTGCAAGGAGATCCTCCAGCCACAGTCAAGACTTCAGATGGTTGCAGAGATCTGGATTGTAATCTCATGAGAGACTTAAAGCCAGAATCACTCAGTTATGATTCTCTCAAATCCAGGCAATACAGAAACTGAAAGATGATAAATGGTTGTTTGAAACCATTAAATTTGGAGATGAATTGTTATGTGCAGTAGATGACTAATATAGCAGCAATACCATGTGTGGGCTTCCCTGGTGACTCGGATGGTAAAGAATCCGCCTACAACGTGGAAGACCTGGATTTGACCCCTGCATTGGGAAGATCCCCTGAAAGAGGACATGGCAACCCACTCCAGTACTCTTGTCTAGAGAATTCCATGGACAGAGGAGCCTGGAGGGCTATAGATCATGGGGTTGCTAAGAGTCAAGCAACGGCACCCCACTCCAGTACTCTTGCCTGGAAAATCCCATGAGGATTTGGAGGAGCCTGGCAGGCTGCAGTCCATGGGGTCGCTGAGAGTTGGACACGACTGAGTGACTTCACTTTCACTTTTCACTTTCATGCATTGGAGAAGGAAATGGCAACCCACTCCAGTGTTTTTGCTTGGAGAATCCCAGGGACAGGGGAGCCTGGTGGGCTGCTGTCTATGGGGTCGCACAGAGTCGGACACGACTGAAGCAACTTAACAAGAGTCAGGCACAACTGAGTGATGTTCACTTTCACTCTGTGTGGGACAGTTAAGAAGCACTGCTTCACTGGAAAGATCAATCCATGCTATAGAGCCTTGGCAGCTGGGAAGAGAATGTCCTATCCCAGGGGCCACATAGCAACTTAGTGCCCCAGAGATGAAGGCCTTCCTCTCCAGGTAGATTCAGCTCGATTGGGATGCCTGGTCTAATTGATGGGAATAATTCAGAGAAGTGTCTTGAACTAAGAGGCTGGCAAAGATATCTGTTCTACTCACGTAAAGCCATACGACATTGGCTGTGGCACATGAGTTCTAGACTTCCTTTCTGTAGTTGAAATGACTCTTTGCTTTTTCCAAGTCAAATAAGGGAACACACGTGAAAATATGTTTGAAAATAGTGTAGAGCTATTGCTGTGATTGTTGGTCCTTGGCACCTTCTTTAAAAGATGAATGCTAGCTCTTGCTTGTCTACAAATGTTGATGAAACTGTCCATCTTTCTTCATCAAAACTATGGGACACATGAGTATGTTATTATCTCCATACCTTGATGTTCCCTCCTCTGTGAGTACCTGAGTTTATTCACTCTCAATTTTAACTACAAAGTCAAAGAAAAGATTCTTTTCCTAAGCTAATTACCATCATGTTTCCCCTTCTAACAGTTTTCAGCTTGGCCTGCCATATCTATCCAGTCTGAGAAGACCCTGAATCTCCATTTTTAATCATCTCTGCACTCTGTGTTATGAATCACCCAGTGCTAACCACCTCTAAAGGAATAAAAGGAACACACTTTTAGTATACATTGCTCATACCATCATGAATGTCAAAAAAATACATTTTACAACATTGATTCATTGACTCATTCATTTCATAACATTAATACTTTGTACTATAATTAACATACATATCATGAAAATTTATATTCTGTATCATGCTCTATTCTAGATGCTAGAAATACAGCTGTGGACAAAGCAGAATCCATACTTTCACAAAGCTTTTAGTTTATTAGTGAGTGAATGCAGATCATAAATAATCTACATGGAATACATAGCATATTACATGGTGCTACTAAAAAAAAAAAGAAAGAATTATAGGGAGTACATGGAGGGTGTAGTTTCAAATACAGTTGCCAAAAGTCTTCATGGGAAAGGTGCCGTTTGAGTTAAGATCTGGTGGAGATAAAAAGTGACATTGGGTCCCCAAGAAGAACACTGCCACCAGAGGCAACAGTGAGAAGAAAGGCCCTCGTGTGCAAGCTTGTTTGGTTTGTCTCAGAGAGAAAGGAGGTTAACGTGACTGAAGCAAAGTGAGAAAGGAGCAATTGTTACTTCCCAGGAGGCACAGTGGTAAAGAATCTGCCTGCCGGTGCTGGAGAAGTAAGGCACCTGGGTTGGATTCCGGGTCAGGAAGGTCCCCTGGAGGAGGAAATGGCACCCCATTGCAGTTTTCTTGCCTGGAAAATTTTGTGGATAGAGGAGCCTGGCGGGATACAGTCTGTGGGGTCGCAAAGAGTTGGACACGCCTAAGCACACATGTGCAAGGCCAGAGGGTAATTTTTTTCTTTCTTTTTCTTTTCTTTTTTTTTTTGAGGCTAGAGGTTTTAACAGGAATTTAGATGTTTTCCAATGACTTGTACATGGAATGAGATGGGAAGCCTCTGAAGAGTTGAGCAGAATGTTGATTTGATCTGACTTGTGGTAGCTCCACTGCAAAGAATCCACCTGCAATACAGGAGACCCTGTTTGGACTCCTGGGTCGGGAAGATCCTCTGGAGAAGGGATAGGCTACCCCCTCCAGTATTCTTGGGCTTCTGTGGTGGCTCAGAGCATAAAGAATCTGCCCGCAATGTGGGAGACCTGGATTCAATCCCTGGGTTGGGAAGATCCCCTAGAGGAGGGCATGGCAACCCACTCCGTTTCCTTGCCTGGAGAATCCCCATGGACAGAGGAGCCTGGTGGGCTACAGTCCATGGGGTCACAAATAGTCAGACATGACTGAGCGACTATTCACAAGCACATATTTTATAAGAAGTGCTCTAACAGCTGTGATAAGAACAGAATGAGGAGGCCTATAGCAGATGCTGAGTAATTGGTAAGAAGGTTTGAGCATTAATTTGAGTAAATAATAATCTTGAAGTCTTTTACTAGAGAGACTTTTTTAAAGGTGTGGAAAAGTGGGCAAAAATTCTGGATATATTTTGAAGGGAGAGCCAGAAGGAGTTACTGACAGATTGACTTAGGATGTTAGAATATTATTCCAAAGATTTTTGGCATCACACAAATGGAAGAATGGGCTTTTTTAAAAGTGATGATAAAGACTGCAGGGAAATGCAATTGGGAAAGTTAGAGCTTAAAGAGTTCATTTTGTAATATTTTCACCTGAGGACACCTAGGTGAAAATGTCAAGTAGGCAATTAGTTGTTCAAGTTGGGAGTTCAAGGATGAGGGATGGGCTGAAGATGTTCATTTATAATTCATCGAGATTTAAATGTTCTCAAGGCTGAAAAAATGTGTTGGTTAAAACAGGAAAGTTGTTCAAATATTTAGTTCTGGAACACTCTAAGTTTAGAGATAGGTGAGGAGAGGAGAGCACAGCATAAAAGAGCTTGAGGAGGAGCAACCTGTTACTCAGGAGAAAACCCATGGCAGTGAGCATTCTGGAAGCCAAGCTAAGATAGTGTTTTAAGGATGAGAGACCCATTAACTCAGTCAAATGCTGTATTTAGGACAATAGGTGGGGACCACGAGTAGAAGCAACAAGAGTGATATTGACAAGAGTCATTTCAGTGGAGTTGGAAGCATGAAAACCTGACCGAGGTGAGTTGAAGGTACAAGATAGGGAGAGAAATAATGGAGTGCCACTGAGGACGACTATTTGGAGAAGTTTTTCTTCAAAGTAATGAAAGAAAATCTCAGGTAATATCTGAAGAAAAAAGAGAGCTCCTAGGAAAATTGTTTTACGGAGAGAGATAATAAGAGATTATTTTGTGTTTATGGGAAAATCTCAGTAGAAAAGAAACAGTGATGGAGCAGAGGGGGAGATTGGTGGAAGCAATGTGCTTGTGTGGTTGAGCGAAGCTGGCATGTAAGTGGGAAGACTGATCATCGCTTGGAGTGCAGTTTATAGCAATAGACACAGTTCACAGGCACAGGTACACGTCGTAGGCATATCTGTTTGGGGCTCTTTGAAATTTTCTTCTGTTGCTTCAGTATTCTCAGAAAACATAATATGCTATGTCATGGACTAAGAATGTGCATAAAAGAGTAAGTGTTGGAAATCTGAGGAGAGAGAAAACCATTTAAAATAGTTATCCAGGAAAATAGAAGAGACACTAGATTGGGCAACTAAAACGTGAATCCCAGGTGTCATTAAAAGCTCACTTGACATTTGTTGTCACATTTAAAGAATTGTGGTGTCTTTTCCCCCAAGATGTTCAGCTGTCTGGTTTGGGCAGGGAGTAGAAAATGAGATAAGTGAAATGTAAACAGGTACATGTAGGCTTTGTCAAGAGAGGAGGGGAGATAAATGAAAGGTGGGGTAGCTAAAGACAGAGGTCAGGGAGTGGTTATAATGATTGAACATGGAATAAGCAGAATAAGGAGGGATGTAGAAATGGAGGACAGGTAAGGGATAAACAAAGGTGGTCAGGTTAACAGTAGAGATCCATGAGTTAAAGAGATTGTCGGTGTTGGAATTTTAGACCAATACACTGAAAAGATAGGATATAGTTGTTGGAGGGAAAAAGGATGTTGTAAATGGAATTTGGAGGGACGGTAGTTACTGTCAACAACAAGTTTTTGGAGCTGGAGACATGGGCATTGGAAGAAAGGATGTCAAAGAGCTCTAGGCAAAGATATTGAAAGGACCATCTAAGTGGATACCGCAATTCTTTAGAACTATGGTAGGAGTAGTGGTGGAGAGAGTGACTATGGACCAGGAATTAAAATTTTCAAGGAGTGAAAAAGTGATGAGAGAGTCATACCAACTGCCAAGGAAAGATACTAGATAGAACGGTCTCATGACATGGAATCAGGGGAGTAAAAGCTGGATTTCTTAAAGAATAAGAAGCAGAAACGCGACTGAGCTCTCCTCCAGGAGAGGAATATGCAGTTTGTGACGAAAAATACCTATGCCCCTTGAAACAATTTCAAGGAGACAGATTTCAATTTTGAAAAAAGAAGAGTGAAGAACATGAGAGATTTCACTGCTGACCTATCACTGTGGAAAGATCAGTGAAATATTTTCATATTTTATTCTTTAGTAACTTGGTTATATGTTCAAGAAAATAGGTGTAAAGGAGAAATAGTCTGTATACATGCAGGTACTACTGAGCCACAGTGCAGTTCAATTGCATTAATTATTCACCTATAACTGTACACTAGTGACCCAGGTGATGGGCTCAGGGGCACAAAGTCAGAACAGCCTCTGGTCTCTCTGAACCATTTTTAGTTCTATAGTTTCACAGTGTTTTTGTGATATAGAAAAAGAGTGTTCCTTTGGGTAGTCAGATGGAAAGTAAGAAAATGGTATAAGATTTCAGAATAAAATAGTAACTGATATCAAATATAAATTTGGCATGCTGATAAAAATATATCTAAAACAAGCAGCAAGATGATAAAGAAGTGGGAAAAGCCTCTGCTAGATAAGCTCTAGCATTATTTACCCCACTTTTTGCTCAGTCTTACTGGGCTTTGATTTTTCTATAGGAGAAAAATATACAGTATAAGCTGAGAGGGTCTGACCAGAAAAATCCTAAGATCTTGGCTCTAAAATTATAATGTCTTAACCTTCTGATGAGGAAAATAATTTTTAAATGTTTTCATATAATAAATTTCCTTTATACTACTCTGCTTTAAGCTATTTGAAAATTGTTTATATAATTTAAAATGAGAGCTCTCAAAAAATAACATTAGATAATCTTTGTTTTGCTTTAGAAAGCAAGTGAATGAATGTCACAAAACACATGCCTATATATACAGGACAAAAGAATAAAATTTATTTTCTTTCCCTAACCCCAGGCAAAGAAAAGCATTTTCCTAGATATTTCATTTCCCTAACAAATTCCAAGATACATGCTAGTCAGCATTATATTAATAACTGATTTCCTATTAATATGTAGCCAATGTAAATCTTCAAAAATGATTAAAAGGAATAATGGATGATAGGGAAAATGGTAAATCTTCAAATTTAAAAAAGAAACCATTTCTCTAAAAATTGTGGTTGTAAGATTTTACCCTTCGTCTATCATGTGTGACAGGTTTGAAATAAGCAAGTACTAGCCCCCAAAGCATATACTTCAGTGGGATTTCTTAGGACATTTTCTACTAAGATTTAGCTCTTCCTTATCCATGTACTCAAATTATAGCCTTTGTGAACTGAGGCTACATTTGATCACTCTCAATAAGGCTGGATATAGTCGAGAGCAGTGAATTCCAACGTAAGATCAGAAGACTGACTGCCCATCTGCGAACAGTTTCTTGCTAGTCTGTAGCGAGATAAGGACCTTGGTGCAGTTCAGTTCAGTTCTGTTCAGTTGCTCAGTCATGTTCAACTCTTTGCAACCCAATGAACCACAGCACGCCAGGCCTCCCCGTCCATCACCAACTCACAGAGTCCACCCAAACCCATGTCCATCGAGTCAATGATGCCATTCAACTATCTCATCCTCTGTTGTCCCCTTCTCCTGCCCTCAGTCTTTCTTAGCATCAGGGTCTTTTCCAATGAGTCAGTTCTTCACATCAGGTGGCCAAAGTATTGGAGTTTCAACTTCAACATCAGTTCTTCCAATGAACAGCCATGACTGATCTCCTTTAGGATGGACTGGTTGGATCTCCTTGCAGTCCAAGGGACTCTCAAGAGTCTTCTCCAACACCACAGTTCAAAAGCATCAATTCTTCGGTGCTCAGCTTTCTTTATATCTTCACGACCCAGATAATCATGATGGTGTGATCACTCACCTAGAGCCAGACATCCTGGAATGTGAAATCAAGTGGTCCTTAGAAAGCATCACTATGAACAAAGCTAGTGGAGGTGATGGAATTCCAGTTGAGCTGTTTCAAATCCTGAAAGATGATGCTGTGAAAGTGCTGCACTCAATATGTCAGCAAATTTGGAAAACTCAGCAGTGGCCACAGGACTGGAAAAGGTCAGTTTTCATTCCAATGCCAAAGAAAGGCAATACCAAAGAATGCTCAAACTACCACACAATTGCACTCATCTCACATGCTAGTAAAGTAATGCTCAAAATTCTCCAAGCCAGGCTTCAGCAATACATGAACCATGAACTTCCAGATGTGCAAGCTGGTTTAGAAAAGGTAGAGGAACAAGAGATCAAATTGCCAACATCCGATGGATCACAGAAAAAGCAAGAGAGTTCCAGAAAAAACATCTATTTCTGCTTTATTGACTATGCCAAAGCCTTTGATCGTGTGGATCACAATAAACTGGAAAATTCTTCAAGAGATGGGAATATCAGACCACCTGACCTGCCTCTTGAGAAACCTGTATGCAGGTCAGGAAGCAACAGTTAGAACTGGACATGGAACAACAGACTGGTTCCAAATAGGAAAAGGAATATGTCAAGGCTGTATATTGTCACCCTGATTATTTAACTTATATGCAGAGTACATCATGAGAAACGCTGGACTGGAAGAAACACAAGCTGGAATCAGGATTGCTGGGAGAAATAGCAATAACCTCAGATATGCAGATGATGCCACCCTTATGGCAGACAGTGAAGAACTAAACAGCCTCTTGATGAAAATGAAAGAGAGTGAAAAAGTTGGCTTAAAGCTCAACATTCAGAAAACTAAGATCATAGCATCCAGTCCCATCACTTCATTGCAGATAGATGGATATAGTGGAAACAGTGGCTGACTTTATTTTTCTGGGCTCCAAAATCACTGCAGATGGTGATTGCAGCAATGAAATTAAAAGATGCTTACTCCTTGGAAGGAAAGTTATGACCAACCTAGACAGCATATTTAAAAGCAGAGACATTACTTTGCCAACAAAGGTCTGTCTAGTGAAGGCTATGGTTTTTCCAGTGGTCATATATGGATATGAGAGTTGGGCTATAAAGAAAGGACCTTGGTAGAGTGTGCAAAATGAGATAAGGAGCTTGTACCAGAACATAAATTACCTGCTCATGAAGTATGCTCTTAACTTCAGTTGCTGTTTTTTTCCTAGTAAGACTTTTTCAATGAAGGCAACAGTGTGTTGATTTTCCTTCAGGCACACTCATGGACCTCCTCATAGATAAGAACTTTGAGTAGCACAGGCAAAGAGGTTAACTGTGGAGGGCCTTTCTTCTTGCTACAATATGAGTATGCTTAATCACTTCAGGCTCTTCATATTATAGCATAAATTAATTACAGTATAGATCAATTTCTCTGTAAACTGCTTAGTGTCTATAGTCTTCACTGCTAGATTCCTACTAGCAGGCACTGAGTTGGACTTCAATAAATGTCTGTTGAATGAGTTAGCTGCAAAAAATAAAAGTAGAGAGAGAAATAAACACAGTCCTTGAGACTATTTGCTACATCATATCCAAAAGCCATCTTTAATCGGAATTCATATTTGTTTCTATTATGTTATTTTTGTTTGGGGATTTAAGCAAAGAAACATAAGAAACAAAATCATAGTAGAATATATACAAGTATCAGTTGCTCACTTGTGTCCAACTCTTTGTGACCCTCTGGACTGTACCCCACCAGGCTCCTCTGTCCATGAAATTTCCCAGGCAATAATGCTGGAGCGGGGTGTCATTTCCTCCTCTAAAGGATCTTCCCCCACCTTGGATTAAACCCACTTCTTCTGCATCTTCTGCATGGCAGGCAGATTCTTTACCACTGAGCCATCGGGGAAGGCCTGAATATATACAAAGAGACACTTGTCTCCGTCATTACCTCAAAGAGTAAATGGTAAAGAATGAAAATCTATTATGACTCATTATTATCTATTGCCGTTACTAGGACTTCCAGTACTAAGTTAAATAAACATGGTGGGAGTGGGCGTCACCTTGTTCCTGATCTTAGAGGAAACGTTTTCAGATTTTCACCACTAAGTGAAAGCTGTGGGCTTGTTTTATATGGCCTTTATTATGTTGAGATATGTTGCCTCTATACCAATCTTGTTGAAGGTTTTTATCGATGTTGAATTTTATCAGATGTTTCCTCCGCCTCTATTGAGATGATCATAAGCTTTTATCCTTCATTTTGTTAATATGTTGCATGACATCAATTGATTTGCAGATGTGGAACCATCCTTGTATCCTTGGGGTAAATCCCACTTGACTGTAGTGTGTGTGATATTTTTAGTGTACTGTTGAATTCAGTTTGCCAATATTTTGTAGAAGATTTTTGCATCTATGTTCATCAAAGATACTGACCTACAGTTTTCTTTCGAAACAGCAGTACACTTTTAATCCCCCATACCTTGTACGGGTCATGAACTGAGGAGCAGCTTGGATGGGCAGTCCTGGCTTGATGCTTCTCACAATGTTGTAGTCAGATATTGGTCAAATATTATCTGATGTCTTAACTCTGCCAGAAGTACCCACCTCCAAGGTGGCTCAATTACGTGATTGGCAAACTGGTGCTGTCTGTCTTGAGAAGCCTCAGATCTCCACATAAACCTTCCTCAGGGCTGCCTGAGTATCTTCATGTTGTAGCAGCTGGCTTCCTCTAGAAGTGATACCAAAAAAAAAGTTTTCATTTTTTGAGACCTGGCATTGCTTTTCATCACATTCTGTTTACCAAAAAGGATTCACAATTCCATTCCAGCCCACATTCAATGGTAAGGAAATTAAGCTTCTCCCTTTGAGGCAAGCGATGTCAGTGAACTTGCCAAAATATTTTGAAATCACTGAAGATTATCTGGAGGATTAAAATTTCCTGTTCTTTTTTTTTTTTTTTTGGTTAAAAGACTGATTATTTTACTCTAATAGCTAGTAACTTCACTAAAAGATAATTGGCTATTTCAATAAAATGGAAAATAAATTGGCTTTTCCAATAAATTGAATTTCTTTCTTCCTTTCTATTTTCTCCTCCTCCTGTAGCTTTTCCTCTCTTCTCTAAGATTGGCTGTCTTGCTCAACTGGCCACCACAGTTGTCTGTTTGGAAATCTAGTAGGCATAACATAAATGTTTCTTCCAAGGTCACCCAGCAAAATGCAACACTCACGCTAAGTTTTCCAGTGACAGATTCACTCATATTATTTTTAGTTATTTTGAAATAACCCATCAATGACAGCAGCTTTACTTTTTCCCCAAGGCTCTGTGATTTTGAATATAAGATTCAAGAAGTGAGTTTCTAATGACAATGAGACAGATACTGGGGTCGGGGGGGGGGGGACTTAAAGTGACAAGGTCAGAGAGAAAATTTTGTCACCCACAGAGTTGATGTCTGGATGCATGATGTGGTAAAAAAGAAATTGAATTGATGATTAGATAATGGACTACAGACCTTTCAAGTAGCAGGAGCAAAAGTCATTTTTTTCTTTTATTTCTTATTTATTTTAATTAATAATGCATGATGGTGATCTCAGCAGTTTCGCACAGCAAGTTCCAGTTCTCTCATTTTCTATCTGCAGTAGAGCGATGTGACTTTGCCGTCAGTACAGGCGGTGGCATTTGTTATATAATCAAAACCAGACTCCTATTTAGTGTGGCTAAATTCTTGAACCTCTCTGTAACAAAAAGATACATTGTTGTCTTAGGCCAAGAGAAAATATCACCTCAGTCTTGTTTGAGATAAGGGAGTAAGGTTTATACAGTGATCAGAGGTGGGTATTGAGAGAGCCATTCCCTGAATATCACTTCAGAGTTTCATAGACTGTCATAACTAAGCCATAATAAAGCAGTATAAAATATAGCCATTCTTTTATAAATTCAGTAGGTACTACTAACATATATTCATGTTTAATTTCTAGTGAATTGTGTTTTAAAGGCTAAAATGTTTAGCCAAGACCAGCAGAATTGTTGAAAACTATAAATACCTTTGCTTCTCTCAAGCTAGGTTTATGCTGTGCACATGGATCAGACTGGTATCAAGAGAACTTCCTGTGACATTGAAGGTCATAAACATCAAAAATAGTGCTAATAAAATAAGGACTAATAGAAAGGTGCTATCCAAGACTGTCTGCATTTAGCATACATTCAGACAGCTGAATATTTTCCCCATAGTTTAGTTATAAAGTAGACATTCTCACCCCAACTTGCATTGAAAGAATTTTTAAGTGGTTTCTTATGAAAAAGAAATTCAGTCTCAATTATTGAAAAGCAACATGATTGTCAGTGTTTATTCTATGCAATTTACAAGATTAGGAATGACCTGTGAGTATGAAAGCAGTGCTAATTTGTATTATAGAATGTTGTTTAGTCACAAAGTCGTGTCTGACTCTTTTGAGACACTATGAACTATAGCCTGCCAGGCTCCTCTGTCCATGCAATTTCTCAGGCAAGGGTACTAAAGTGGGTTGCCATTTCCTTCTCCAGGGGATCTTCCTGACCCAGGGACCTAATCTGAGTCTCCTGCACTGGCAGGCAGATTCTTTACCACTGAGCCACCAGGGAAGCCTGCATTATAAAATAGTGACTTCTAATATAAGTTAGTTTAATATTATAGCCAGTTTTGTGACTTATAAAAAAGAAATTACCAACTGATCCTTGATTTTTAGACTCATCCTGTATTTTAGAGCTCTAAATTTTAAGACAATTTTGGAGAAACTGAAAAGTTTCTTTCAAATGTTTCTAAACAATGAAAGAAATAGTAGCATTTTTGAGCAGAGGGCTAGAGCAAACTACTGTAGTAATACATCACTGAGTTTAAATTTAAACATTTGCCCCAAGACACATTTTAGATTGTGCAAAATTCTAAACAAACCAAGAAAGTCTAACAGTAAAATAATTTAGTCATTCAGAAAATTATTTTAGCACAAAAAGAAAAATTTCAAAGTCAGTTAATTCATGAAATCTGAACAGTAATTACCATTGCTTTTTTCCTTGTCAGTGTTTTTTTCTAACCTTCAAGGAAGGAAAACCTAAGAATAGGGGAGCTAGGAGAGAGAAGCAATATCGTATCTGCCTTTTATCAGATTAGGTAAGGGTGGAGTTAGTTGCTAACAGGAGACATTGCCACCATTTCTTTTGTCATGAAGGGAAGAAAGTCAGCTAATAAAATGTGAGCTTTCTTTGATGAGCATAAGTTTCTAATTAAAACCTTTTCATAGTTTGGCTGAATGTGAAAACACTAGAATCTCTTGACATAGCCTACAGGGAGGTGGGCAGGAAAGAGTTAGGCTGTGAATTTTTATACCATTTCAGGTGAAGTGGAGAAAGAAGGTGCTGTTTGATGCTACAATTCAAGACGTATCAAAGAAGGCTCGGGGTCAAAGGTGATCTGAAAGCTTCTTTCTTTCATCTAAAAGACAGGCAGGGCTATACTATTCCTCCCAGTTTTTCTGAGTAGAAGAGTATAGAAGAGAGCAAAGAAAATATTCAAAGTGAAGATACAGTCAGACAAAGAGAAAGGACCTCATACTCTGCAAGGGTCAAAGACAGGATTTTAAGCAGACTAGACAATAAAGGTGTTGGAGTGGCCAGAGCAGCTAGAACCACAGAAATAGAGTTGACAAAGTCTGAGCAATTGCAGAAATAAACGGTCATGGAACATGGGCACTGAGAGCCGTAGAAGTGGGGCCACGAGTGGAAAATAAGGGGACAGTGTAAAAAGGATTCAGGTAAGATCATGTTGACACAGAAATTCACCCTTAAGATGTGATTTCACCAGAGTGAGAGACTGAAAGAATGAAAGGTTACCTCTGTGCGTGTGTGTGTGTGTTTTACCCTCTTTCCTTTGGATTCAGGAGTTGTGCTTTGGATGCAGAGAGGTGATCTTCAACCTCTAAAATAGCATTTTTCATCATCTGGAATTTAAATGTATATAATTATACACATTGGTGTGTGTGTGTGTGTGTGTGTGTGTGTGCATGTAGGAAGGGAATGGAAGTGAACAGATGCTACTGAGCTTAGGTTGCGGACCTGAAAGCAATACTTTTCATCTTCCTTGACTAGGAATGGAGGAGGTTTTTGTACAGTCTGTGTAGTTTTCTCAGTGATGGTTTGTTCTTGGCAAGCTGGAGGGGAGGTGGAGTGAGGATGCTTGTGAAGCCCGGATCACAAACGTGAGCCCTAGAGAGGAGCAGCAAAGTTCTTTATAGTTAAGCCTGCTATGAGATTCACCCTTGAGCTTCTCAGAGGCATCATTGCTTGACAGAAACAGGAAGAGAAGGTGTTCATTGGTTGTGATTGGAAGGAAAAACAGTAACAGGATTGCTGTGATTTCAGCAAACCCTCCCATGTTCCATGCTTCATGTAAACCTCAGCTTCTGCTGTGAGGAAGAGTGACAGAGAGATCCAAATTTCTCATATTAGAATCTCAGTCAACCTTAATTTGCTTCTAAATAACCTTAATGATCTTCTTGTCCTTGAATATTGAGTAAATGGCCATTAAATATATAAATTATGCTCAGTACACTGTAAAAAGTTTGCTGCCTGAGTTTTATTTGTACATGGAAACAATGTTCAAACTTTGAGTTCAATGGACAGACTGAGGTTTCCTTTCTGAAGGAAGGGGTGGGGGAGAAAGACCCAAATGGCAATATAAGCAGGAGAGGATACTAGAAGTAAAAAATGTCTGTGATGTGCAGTAGAATGAAAAATGGAATGAAAAAAAGTAATAATAAATGACTCTATTTCTCAGATGTCCGGAAAGAAAGTGGAGACATGAAATACATAGCAGAATACGATATTCCCAAAGAAGCTGGGGAGCCCTCAAAACCCCACAATACACGATTCCTGCCTCCTTCTAATGCTGTTTACTTACTTTTTTTCTTCTCTTCACTCTCAGCTGTGTTTCTTCAAAATGTTAAACTTTTATCTTTTGGCTATCAGATATATCTCAACTTCACCACTTAAAAAAATCTTCCTAACTTTTATAGTCTTCCTTATTTTAAGTATTATTTTACTCAAACTTATACATTCTTAATCTTATAATTTCCCCAATTTTACTCCCTGGTCTTAATTTTTGGTTGTTTCTTTCACATTTAAATCGATTCTGTTAGGTTTGAAATTTTGCCTTAATATCGGGTTGAAGTTTTCTGTTCCTTTAAATAATCACATTTCCTTCTTAAGGAGTTCCCTGGTGTCTCAGATGGTAAAGAATCTGCCTGCAATGTGGGAGACCTGGGTTTCATCCCTGGGTTGGGAAGATACCTTGGAGGAGGGCATGGCAACCCACTCCAGTATTCTTGCCTGGAGAATCCCCATAGACAGAGGAGCCTGGCAGGCTACAGTCCATGTGGTCACCAAGAGTTGGACATGACTGAGTGACACACACCACAGCATTTCCTTCTTAAAGTTATCTTTTCCTTATTTTTTATGACTTATCTTCACCAAAGCTGAACAGTGGAGAGACCTGCTATTATGTGTAAGAGAATGGCATCTTTCTTTCATTTTCCTTTTCTGATCTGTGCCACCCCTGTTTCCTGTCTTGTTGTATATATGTGTTTATTTTAAATAAACAGGGATTTTGTATGAGCAGAGTGATACAGGAATTCAGTTTAGATTTTTCCACATGTATAATTGTACCAGTACCATTTATTCCATAGTTTGGTAGCTCAGATGATAAAGAATCTGCTTGCAATGCAATAGACACAGGTTTGATCCCAGGGTCAGGAAGGTCCCCTGGAGAAGGGAATGGCAACCCACTCCAGTAGTCTTGCCTGGGAAATCCCATGGACAGAGGACCCTGATGTGTGTGTACACACCACACACACACACACACACACACACACATATATACACACATATATGTGTGTATTTATATAATGAGGGTATATGTATATGGGGCTTCCCAGGTGGCTCAGCAGTAAAGAATCCTCCTGTCAGTGCAGGTGACACAAGAGACAGGCATTCAATCCCCAGGTCTGAAAGATCTCCTGGAGTAAGAAATAGCAACCTACTCCAGTATTTGTGCCTGGAAAATCCCATGGACAGAAGAGTCTGGTAGGTTACAGTTCATGGGGTCAGAGAATTGGACATGACTGAGCATGTACTTTGGCCACCTCATGAGAAGAGTTGACTCACCGGAAACGACTCTGATGCTGGGAGGGATTGGGGGCAGGAAGAGAAGGGGACGACAGAGGATGAGATGGCTGGATGGCATCACTGACTCGATGGACGTGAATCTGAGTGAACTCCAGGAGTTGGTGATGGACAGGGAGGCCTGGCGTGCTGCGATTCATGGGGTCGCAAAGAGTCAGACACGACTGAACAACTGAACTGAATTGAACTGAGCATGTAGTCCTTTGCCAACATCCGCTGGATCATCGAAAAAACAAAAGAGTTCCAGAAAAATATCTATTTCTGCTTTATTGATTATGCCAAAGCCTTTGTGTGGATCACAATAAACTGTGGAAAATTCTGAAAGAGATGGGAATACCAGACCACCTGACCTACCTCTTGAGAAACCTGTATACAGGTCAGAAAGCAACAGTTAGAACTGGACATGGAACAACAGACTGGTTCCAAATAGGAAAAGGAGTACGTCAAGGCTGTATATTGTCACCCTGCTTATTTAACTTCTATGCAGAGTCCAACATGAGAAACACTGGGCTGGAAGAAGCACAAGCTGGAATCAAGATTGCCGGGAGAAATATCAATAATCTCATATGCAGATAACACCACCTTTATGGCAGAGAGTGAAGAAGAACTAAAGAGCCTCTTGATGAAAGTGAAAGAAGATAGTGAAAAAGTTGGCTTAAAGCTCAACATTCAGAAAATGAAGATCATGGCATCTGGTCCCATCACTTCATGGCAAATAGATGAGGAAACAGTGGAAACAGTGAGAGATTTTATTTGGGGGGGCTCCAAAATCATTGCAGATGGTGACTGCAGCCATGAAATAAAAAGACGCTTACTCCTTGGAAGGAAAGTTATGACCAACCTAGATAGCATATTAAAAAGCAGAGACATTACCTTGCCAACAAAGGTCCATCTAGTCAAGGCTATGGTTTTTCCAGTAGTCATGTATGGATGTAAGAGTTGGACTGTGAAGAAACCTGAGTGCCGAAGAATTGATGGTTTTGAACTGTGGTGTTGCAAAAGACTCTTGAGAGTCCCTTGGACTGCAAAGAGATCCAACCAGTCCATTATAAAGGAGATCAGTCCTGGTTGTTCATTGGAAAGATTGATGTTGAAGTTGAAACTCCAATACTTTGGCCACCTGATGCCAAGAGGTGACTCATTTGAAAAACCCTGATGCTGGGAAAGATTGAAGGCAGGAGGAGAAGGGGACAACAGAGGATGAGATGGTTGGATGGCATCACTGACTCAATGGAGATGAGTTTGAGTAAATTCCAGGAGTTGGTGATGGACAGGTAGGCCTGGTGTGCTGCAGTCCATGGGGTCGCAAAATGTGGGACATGGCTGAGGAACTGAACTGAACTGAGCGTGCTTCCATGCCAAATCATATGCATATAAGTATATATGTGTATGTGTCTCAGGTTGCTACAGTTGTATCCAACCTTTTATGACCCCAAGGACTGCAGCCCTCCAGGTTCCTCCATCCATGGGATCCCCCAGACAAGAATACAAGAGTAGGTTGCCATTTCCCTCTCCAATAAACATACATATAAATAGTTACATTCAGACACCAACATACGCAGTAAGCATAAGAAAAATCATGATTGTGATTACATGGGGGAGTTGGGTAGAAGATGCATCTGAGAGGGGCATGCACAAGACTTCAAAGTTACTGATATTAATCTGTTTTTAGGGTCACTAGCATAAAATCCTATGGATGGAGGAGCCTGGTAACCTGCAGTCCATGGGGTCGCTAAGAGTCAGACACGACTGAGCAACTTCACTTTCACTTCCCACTTTCATGCATTGGAGAAGGAAATGGCAACCCACTCCAGTGTTCTTGCCTGGAGAATCCCAGGGACGGAGGAGCCTGGTGGGCTGCCGTCTATGGTGTCAGACATGACTGAAGCGACTTAGCAGCAGCAGCATGTCCATATGTGTTTATTTTCTTAATAGCCATTTAATAGTCATTAAATTGTACATTATGTACACGTGTATCTTTTGCACATCTGCTTTATTTTCAACAATGAATAGATGAGCAAGAATATGAATTGTCATGTTTAATAAAATGTATAATCACTTGGAATGCAAGGTAGAGATCTGAGACAAGATAAGGTAAAATTCTGTTATGGTCACTTAGTTACAGATGGCTGTGAAATATATAAGTGCAGAGAGATATTTGTTTCTCAAGCTCAAAGTAGAAGTTCATACTACAGGTATCAGTTTGGAACTCTTAGCTCCACTAACAGGTATGTAAGCCAGGGATGAACAGGTGTGGAGGAAATGAAGATGGCTCCAGACTGTACCCTAAAGGTAACTTCTCTTCAGAAGTCAAGGAGAAGAATTCAGCCAAAAGACAGCAAAATCCTTGCCAGTGAATTAGGAGCAGTTTGTTTCAGGAAACCCCAGAGGGGAAAAATATTTAAATAAAGTCAATAGATAATATTAGAGAATTATGTCAGGAGATCAAGACAGACAGGTTCAAGGAGTTGTTTTTGTTGTTTTTTAACCAACAAGGAGGCTACTGTACTCCCTGATGGAGCAGAAGAGTGATGGGAGCAGTTTGGAGGATTAAGGAGTGAATGGAGAATTTTACCCTAAGAAGTTTCTCACAAAATCTGTCTCTTCTTTCCTAGAGTAAGACCTGTGATAAAATTTATAAATAGTAAACAAACAATAATAAATTAGGAAACTGGGACAGGGAAAGTGTATAGGACTCTCCACAAGAGTAGATAGAGCTTGGCCTGGATCCTGTCCCTCTCTGCTGCTGCTAAGTCGCTTCAGTCGTGTCTGACTCTGTGCGACCCCAAAGGGCAGCCCACCAGGCTCCCCCGTCCCTGGATTCTCCAGGCAAGAACACTGGAGTGGGTTGCCATTTCCTTCTCCAACGCATGAAAGTGAAGAGTGAACGGAAGTCGCTCAGTCGTGTCCGACTCTTAGCGACCCCATGGACTACAGCCTACCAGGCTCCTCTGTCCATGGGCTTTTCCAGGCAAAAGTGATGGAGTGGGGTGCCATTGCCTTCTCCATGTCCCTCCCAGTGATGGTTAATTTTATGTGCCAACTTGATTGGGCTAAGGGGTACACAGGGAGCTAGTATAACAGTATTTCTGGGTGTGTCTGTGAGGGTGTTTCTGGAAGAGATTAGCGTTTGAATCAGCAGATTGCACAGACAAGATGGCCTTTACCAATGTGGGTGGGCCTCACCCAATCCCTTGAGGGAACAACTGTCAAAGGAAGGGTGGATTGTCGTTCCAATCTTGAGCTGGGGTGTCCATCTTCCCATGACCTTAGACATGGGAGCTCCTGGTTCTCAGGCCTCCAGACTCTGCGTACACCAGTGGCTCACCATTTTTCAGGCCTCTGTACTCAGACTGAATTATTCTTCTGGCTTTCCTTCTTCTCCAGCTTACAGACAGTAGATCTTAGGACTTTTTGTTTATCATGATGACGTGAGCCAATTCCTAAAACGTATCTCCTCATATGTATATCAATGTATGTATTTTACTTGTTCTGTTTCTCTGGAGAACCCTGTCTCAAACACACTGTCATTTGCACAGACAATCTCAAGCAATATGGCAAAATATCGGTGAAGCCACCAAAAGTGGAACATTCTCTTATTGTTCTTCTGATCGTGAAACAAAGGGAACTGTGTCTGGAAACTTCTGTAGAGTCTGTAAAGCAGGGAAAGAAAATGGAGAAGATGACTCTGATAGAAAGAAAGGTATCAGGAGTATACATTGCATAATAAAAATAACTTTGAGTGACATGGATAAAGGATTCAGGCAGCACCTAGTTAAGGCAGATTTACTGTAGGCTACTCAGGGATTTGCCTGGTGGCTCAGTTGGTAATGAAAATGCCTGGAATGCAGGAGACCCAAGCTCAGTCTCTGGGTTGAGGAGAAGCCCTGGAGAAGGGAATGGCAACCCACTCCAGTATTATTGCCTGGAGAATTCCATGGGCAGAGGAGCCTGGTAGGCTTTGTCCATGGGGTTTCTTTTCTTTTTTTTTTTTTGAATGTTTATTACATGCCCAGCCCTGTGCTAAATGCTCTGTGTACAACATCCCATTTAATCCTCCTGAGGTCAGTATCACTAACCCATTCTTCATATGACAGCATCGACGCAGACACTAAGTGGCAGAGTGTGATTCAAACCCAAGTCCTTCTGACCCCAGAGTCTGTGCTCTGCTCTGTTTAATACTAGCTCCACATGACCCAGCTGCCTTTCATTAACGCTGATAATTGGCTAAGCTCATCAGCTCTGGCCTTGACTTCATGCATGCTGTTGCTGCTGCTGCTGCTAAGTCGCTTTAGTCGTGTCCGACTCTGTGTGACCCCATAGACGGCAGCCCACCAGGCTCCCTCATCCATGAGATTTTCCAGGCAAGAGTACTGAAGTGGGTTGCCATTGTCCATGGGGTTTCAAAGACTCAGACACGACTGAGTGACTAGCACTTTCACGAACACAATAAAGCTTAAGCTTCAGGTTTCCCTCACTTATGTGAGTCCTTTTTAAGGCATTGGACCTAATTTTGTTTTCATAATTTTGCCATATGTTCCTTAACAAGGGCCCTAAAATTTTTGTAAACTCACTCAATCTCAATTTACCCTTGCTTATAACTAATAAGAGTAAACCTTAGTAGTGTACATAAAAAATTCATAAGAAAAAAGCAGAGATTCAGTTGGAAGTAACACCACCACCTCTACCCTTCTGACTGTTTCTTGTCCCACAGAAATTGGACAGAAACAATTATTCAGCCTTAACACAGCATCTCAGGGAGAAAATAAAGCAGTCCTGGCCTTGATACTGCAGGAAGATAGCCAAGTTACTTTCACAATTAGCCAAGCAAATGGAGTGTCTAGATCAGCGCAACCAAGAATAAAAAAGAAAAAATTAACTGTCATGGCAACCAAGCAAATATACTATGGCAAACAGCTTAAGAGAGAAAGCATGGGAAGAAAGAAAAAGGGCTTATCCAATAGGAAATTATTACTTGAAGCACAAAAGGAAATTCTTCTCAATTGCTTCACATTGTAGAACAAATTGAGAAATGTGGCTTCTATAAAAAGCTCCAAGATGAAGTGATAAGATAAAAAATAGTTTGAAAATAATTTCAAATGTAAGAGGAAATGAGAATTAAAGCCCTGTAATAAAATTAATAAATTAATTAGCAAGGAACAAAAATGACACAACTAAAAATAAAATTGCTGACATAGAGGAAGGATTTGAAATAATCACAGATTAAAAAAACTTAAAGAAGCAGAATGAAAAAATTGGACATGGATGGTAGAAAAAGATAAGCTGAACTTAACTATAATTTTTGCTCTTAAACTAGAAATACTCAACAGAGAAATTCCCTGAGATAAAGAAATCATTAAATCTACAATTTGAAACAGAACCCTATTCAAGGATAATTTGATACAGAAATTTTAAGACCAAAGTATTTTCTAAGTCAGAAATTTAAGTAGTATTTTAAAAGAAGTCTTTTTAGGGTATCTAGACTTAAAACTCAAATCACCTACAATTGGAGAAAATCAGGCTTGCATCAAAGTTCTACTTAGCAACCTTCAAAGCCAGAAGACAAGGAAGTAGTTTCCACAACAGTCTTAGAAAAGTGTGACCCAAAAACATTACCCCCAGTCAAAGTATTAGCCAAGTATAAAGGCAACAGGGATATATTCTCAACTGTGAAAAATATCAGGGGCGCTTTCCTTGTGCAGTTGTTTTTCAGTTGCTTAGTCATGTCTGACTCTTTGTGACCCCATGGACTGCAACACATTAGGCTTCCCTGTCCTTCACCATCTCCCAGAGTTTGATCAAACTCATGTCCATTGAGTTGGTGATGCTATCTAACCATCCCATCCTCGGTCACTCCCTTCTCCTCCTACCCTCAGTCTTTCCCAATAGCAGGTTCTTTTCCAGTGAGTTGTCTCTTCACACCAGGTGGCCAAAGTATTGGAAACTCAATGGTAAAGAATCCGCCTGCCAACGCAGGAGACGTGAGTTTGATCCCTCACCCAGGAAGACCTCACATGCTGCAGAGCAACTACGCCTGTGCACCACATCCACTGAAGCTGTGCTCTGGAGCCTGGGAACTGCACCCACTGAGCCTGCCTGCTGCAATACTGAAGCTCGTGTGCCCTAAACACTGTACTCCTCAATGAGAGAAGCCACTGCGATAAGAAGTCTGAGCACCGCAAGTAGAGAGCAGCTCCCATTCCCCTCAACTAGAGAAAAGCCTGTGTAGCAACAAAGACCCAGCATAGCCAAAAGCAAATAAGTAAAATTATTTAAAAAAAAAAAACAACTCAGGGAATCCACAACCTAAATGTGCTTCTTGGAGGGAAAAAATGTCTGACAAAGAAATTCAAAAAATTAAAAGAAAGACGTCAATGAAGAAGAGAAAAGCATAAAATGAATAGTGGTAAACATTAGACCAAAAAACTCAGAAAACTAATTGTAAATAACATTGAGAATAATTATTTTTATAGAAGAAGTAAGTCATAGGTTTATAGAGTATAAAATATTAATAGCAAAATTCAAATGAAGTAAAATATTTTATTTAAAATACATGCAATATAATTCCATTTTTATAAAAATATGAATCATTCATTTTTACATGTATAAATGATATATGCACTTGCTTTGTGTCAATGAAGATAATTTCAGGGAAGTGGTATTTGGAGGTTTTTTCTCAAATCTTTTATCTTTATAATTTTTCTGCAAAATGGATAAACTTTATAATTTGTATTTATCACTTTGAAAAACAATAAAGTGATTTTTAAAAAATGAAATACCTTCATAATGCTAATCACAGTTAATTAAGGGTAGTAGACATGTGACTGATTACTTTCTTCTTTTTTTTTTTTTTCTGCTGTGTTCTGATTTCCTCACCGCACTTTACTGTCCAAAAATTATAAAACATGAATGTAAGTAAAGTAGTAGAAGGAATAAATGTAGGCGTGTGTTTGAAAAGATTTTGGTTAAGTCAGAGAAAATGCCATAATTGGAAGAAAATGTGGACTTGAGACCGGGATTTTATTAGGGGAAACTATAACGTGTTTCTTATTGATGTGAGAGATGCTATATAGATGCAAATTGATGCTGAGGGTGAGGTGGAGATAACTTACAGAAGGACTATGGTTCCTTGAAGAGGTTATAAACAATGGAACCCAGAGCACTAACTGGGTGATTGTCCTTGGAAACAATGATGGCTAGTGATTCCACTGTGGAAAAGAGAAGAGGAAAAAATGGGTACAATGTAAGTCAATTGTTTAGGGATGGAAAATGGAGAGAATTTGATTCTGATGGTTTCAATTTTCTTAACAAAAATTGTATATTATCTGAAAATACAGTAGGAGGAAGGCATATTGTATTAGAATAAAAATACTAGTGAACATAACAAAACAAATCTCAAATTCTTAGCAACTGAGAGCAAAACAAAAAAATCCCTTCTATTTATTGTGTACACAAAGCCCACATGAATATTCATGAATGGCCAGTTATCTTCTTCCCAGTCACTCATGACTTGGGTTCTTTACAACCTGCGACTTCACCATCATCTAGGTCCTCACTGTGCTCTTCCATTCAGCCTGCAAAAAGAGAAGGATTGTGTATAGAAGATTCTTATGGGCCAGGTCCCAAAGTGATGGCTACATCTTCTGCCTACATTCCATTGGCCAGAACTCAGGAACTTGACTGCTTTTAATTACAATGGAGGCAGAGGAATATAGTCAGCTTGTGAGTCCAGGAGAAAAAGAAAATGGCTTAGATAAAAGTTAACTAATTTTTGCCCCAAGATAGTATAAGATACTTTCAGATAGTGGGGCAATCAGTCTATTGGACATAAAATTACTGGGCCACACTGAGTGCAAAAAAGAAAATCTTAAATTTATCATGTTAAATTTGTAAACGTAAATGTCAAAAGTGTGCAGAAAAGTCTCAGTGGACTCAGGTGGGTGATTTCCTCAATAGCAATATTGCAGTTCAGTTCACATACAGAAAAGGAAGTTGTTAGGCTCATCCAGACCTACTGTGTTCCTAGCTGAACAAAATAGAGAAAGAGTCACACAACCAATTGAGAATATTCATAAAAGATAAATGTTATTTATGGACCACAGAAACCAGGCTGATTCAGGAAGCAGATGGATATTGAAAAAGTGGTGGAGTTAACACACTGGGGGTCTCAATGAGGTCAGATACTTGTAGACATAGAAATATTTGCTAGAAAAGCTATAAGAATGAAATTGTTGATCTTACAGTGAATTGCTTTATTTATTTAAATTTTCTAGTGATAATATGGTTTGTTTGTATTATGATAAGAGGGAATGGCAGCAGTAGAATGAATGAAAGGTCACTGGGAAAGAGAAGAGCAGAAAACTAAAAGACCTAGGGAGAGGATCTAGACATTTGAAGTTTAAAGAAAAGTGACATCAATAGAGAGAAAAACTGTTAGCTAAGCTCTGGTGTTAAGTGAAAGAGCTGGGTGAAAAACAAAAAAGACTGTTTGATGATAGTGTGAATGAGAATAATGTGTGAATTAACCAAGAGGAATAAATCTGAAAGAAATGAAGTTGAAGTAGTGGATTGTAAGGAATAATAGAAACTAAGAAATTCTGAGTAGTATGCCTCAAACTGGTGGGGAGTGAAAAATGAAACAACTTCAAGTTAAGAATAGAAGGAAGTTACTCCAGTAGACATCTGGTGTTCACAAAAAGCAAAGAGGAGAGAAGAAAATGCCAAGAGAAGGTGAAAGGTACTGGGGAGCTTTCTGATCATAGTGGGTAATCCAGTAGTTGTTGTAGGAGGTTTGCGAAGAAGGTTGTGGGGGTGCTTAGGTAGGATGAGTGGATAGCAAGCATGGAGAAGAAATTAGAATGATAACGTCTTACTTGGAAAGATCCAGCATCTGGTGGTGACCAGGATGAACAGAGATACAAAGTATCATGCAATTATAAGATTATAAGTATTAATATTATAAGCAATACTCTTAGTATTATTCTGGATTCTGCTACTAGCATGAGAGGAAAACATAGAGAAAATAAATGAGAGTGATATGGGAATATTTGAACGGTAAAATATTACAGCTATTGATGATTGATTGGAAGAGATAAAACAAATTAAAAAGAATGACTTCCTCATTTCTGGTTTAAGCAATGGAGTGGCCATTGGTGTAATTGTTGAATGTAGGAAACATTGCCCCAGGAACATAGATATTATGGCCTACTTTTATTTTTGAAAGTGGAAAATGATAAATTAATCATTCAAATGGAGATGTTGAGTTAAATATATGTAAAAAAAATAAAAAACAAACAGCTCAGGAGAGATATCTGGGCTGTGAATATAGAAAAACATCAACAATTATGGGTTGATTAGAAAGGGATGTCAAAAAAGACTGAGAAGACACAGCCAGAGAAATCAGAGAAAAACCCTAAGAAATTGTACTATAAACCCATTCAACAAGAGGGAGCAATAAATCAATAGGGTGAAAAATACTGCCAAAAGGTAAATAAGCAAGATGTTTCAAAAGTATCAGTTGATTTGTATGACATGGGACAAATATAGTTCCTACTTCTGCAGTAGTCCCAAATTTCCTGAATGAAACTCTACTAGGCTTTCAGATTTTCTGGAAATCATTCTACTATACTCAAATATATCTTAATTTCATCACTGTAAGCATAATTGATATTAAAAGATTGTTTCAGATACAGTAATTTCAATAAATTATTATCAGATATGTTTAAGTTTAGTAGTTTAAAAATACATCGCCCACTGTAAAAGCCATTTTCAGTACAGATGCTAGTCCAATCTTTTTAAACTCCAAATACTCACCAAGAGTGGAGAAATAATGTATAAAGTAAAATAATCCATCACAGTTGATTATTTTCCAGCACAGTTTCTACATGAAATGCAATATCTACGGGAATTTAATGTAAAACTTTCTGGATTAGTAATTCAAATTTCCATTTCCTAATAATTATTATACATATAGCAAATATACCTTAAGTGATTATATTCTCAAAGACAAAAAAAAAAAAAACACACACAAAAAGTATTGTAAATGTAACTCATTCAGGAAAAGGAATTTAACGTTAAACTGATAGAGATCCTGTAAGATCCTCAGATACTCGTTTACAAAAATCAGTTTATCAAAGAGAAGCTGAATTTGAAGCAACAGGAAATCCTTTAACAATTTAGGGAATGCCTCCCTCGAGTCTGACAGATTTACTAACACTGATATTTCCCCCCCTACAAATGCATATTTATTATTCACTTGGTACTGTAATGATTTATGGACGCAGCAGATTCAAAATGTGTTTTACAATACAGGGCCTAATGCCAAGCATGTGTCTACTTTTTAGCCTTTTTTCCCTTTCTTTTCTATTTCTTACGGCAGCCTTACATTCATAATATATTTATTCCACTGCTGAAATGCAAGGCAGCAGTCTGTTTGTGTGGGTTATAGTCTTTAAGACTGCCTAGATTACTTTCAAGCTTTGGATCACAGGAATCTACATAATCACAATTTCATTCTCATTTTCATGAGGATCCTCAGACAGCCAGCACAGTACTGGAAGGTCAGTAAAGGCACCATGGAAAACAAAACTCACAAGTGGCCAGCCATATGAGAATCTGTAAATGTATCTTGAGTTTGCTCATTGGTTTAACAAACTTAGCTACAGTAGAACTATGGGTGAGAGCTAAGAGAGTCCACTTCTCAGATTTGCAAGGCAAAGTTGATGGCAAAAGATTTTTTGCAAAATCAATTCTGTTTCTAAATGGGGCAATCCTTTACATTTATCCTACAGAGTTATTTCTTTTATTTTTTTAATTTATTTTTTATTTTACTTTACAATTCTGTATTGGTTTTGCCATACATTGACATGAATCCACCACGGGTGTACATGCGTTCCCAAACATGAACCCCCCTCCCACCCCCCTCCCTACAACATCTCTCTGGGTCATCCCCACGTACCAGCCCCAAGCGTGCCATATCCTGCATCGGACATAGACTGGCAATTCGATTCTTACATGATATTATATATGTTTCAATTCTTACATGATATTATACGTTTCAATGCCATTCTCCCAAATCATCTCACCCTCTCCCTCTCCCACTGAGTCCAAAAGTCCGCTATACACATTTTAAATAGTAGAAACAAGACTAAAGGGAATATTTTTAACCTGTATATCTGATTAAGAATTCCTCTGAATATTTCATATATTTCTAATGAACTAAATTAGTTTTATTAATTCAAAAATTATGGTTCCAGCTGACTGTGGAATATAGCTCCCAAGAACCATAACATAAATGTTGAAGAATGTGAGCATTGTAACAAGTTTATGTGACTTTGATTCCCAGCTCTGCCAATGTTTGTAAAATTTGCTGAAGTTACTTCCCCTCTCTTTGCCTCAGGTTCTTCTTCCATAAATGGGAATAATAATGACAACTTTCAGAAGGTTGAGTAAGGACTAAGTTAATATACTTAGGACATATATTTAGGACATAGCTTGGCATGAATTAAGCTCTACCCGAATATTAGCCACCATAGATATTAGCTAGAATAAAATTTTTCTCAGTTTCAAAAAAAGCAATCTCAATTCATCTTGCTGCTGCTGCTGCTGCTAAGTCGCTTCAGTCATGTCCAACTCTGTGTGACCCCATAGACGGCAGTCCACCAGGTTCCCCCATCTCTGGGATTCTCCAGGCAAGAACACTGGAGTGGGTTGCCAATTCCTTCTCCAGTGCATGAAAGTGAAAAGTGAAAGTGAAGTCACTCAGTTGTGTCTGACTCTTAGCGACCCCATGGACTGCAGCCCACCAGGCTCCTCTGTAAATGGGATTTTCCAGGCAAGAGCACTTGGAATGGGGTGCCATTGCCTTCTCCACAATTCATCTTAAATTTGGGCAATTAATTTGTTGGGCAAAGCTCTGCCATGTCTGTTGCAGGACTTCTAGCAAAGAAATTCCAGAGTATGTAACTAACATCTAGGGAATATTACTCACAGGTTAATCCAACAAGCATTTATTAAGTGCCTTCTAAGTGCCAGATGGCTTCTAGTTTCTAAAGTATAAAAAAATGGGCTCTAGGACCTGTCCATCATGTTTGCAAACAAGTAAGTAGATAGGTGGCATCAAGGACTGATGGGTGGTAAGACATATGTTTGCCACGTGGACTGGGAGTAGAGAGTGTGGAGTCTGCTCAGTGGAGGCAGGCAAGGTTCAGAGGCTCCCATCTGAACTGACCATGAAGCCTGACTCCAAGCTGCAGTATTTCAGTGATTAAATAGCTATCAAGAAACATTATAAAAATATTTGCCCTATAAAACTAAATATATAATGGAACTTGACTTTCACATCACTCTTACAATTTTAAGAGAAGGTGAGGGGTTCACACCAATTCTAGATGCCTCATTCCTCTTTAATTCTCTCTCACAAAAGGCACAGATGAATACAGAACATCAGTGACTGGTATGATGAAAACCGTTGTTTCCCCCGCCCCTTACATTTCTTCACAGATATAATGCCACAAATTCAATTCTCAAGGATAAATTGCTGACAGAGAAGAGAGGACACTGCAGAAATATTTGAACATCACAATGGATTTAAATGACAGGATACTATCATTAAAGTCATAGTTGAAGCATAGATGGATCCGCAGACAGTTGTCATAGCATTTAACTTTTTCATATTTTAGGCTAATGTTCAAATCCACAGTTTCATCATGTTTGGCTTGGCAGGCGCATCCCACTCACTCTGAGGGAGTGTGGCAGGGAAGAAGAGCCAGGAGTAGATGAATCCCAATCGCTTACTCATCTCATGGCAAGAAGGGTTTTTTTTTTTTTTTTTTTTTAAGTTGTAGTGCTGCCAGCATGGAAAGTGAGGACCAGCTGAAGTGACTTATAATCATTTGCAGATACTTTGAGACCCTGGTATTTCTTTTTTGGAAGAAGAACATCAGAGGAAGCTTGGTAGCTAAGAGTTAGAAGGGGCCCACTACGTATACTACTCCACCCTTCACCTCTGCAGTTAAAAGAGTAAGGCTCTAACCTGGGAAAGGTCAAATGCCCTGAAGAAAATCACACATCAATCTGGAATAATATCAAGGCTGGAATCCAGATTTCCTGGGTTCCAATCATGTCTTATTTCCACTCCACCATGAATTCTTCCTGATAATTATGAGTGAAATATAGTAGAGCTTTCATATTCTGGTAAAATGCTTTCTAAGACCTTCTCAAATTCAGGAACAGCTCTAAGCATATATTTTGTTCTTTCAAATACAATTGAGTATAACTGAAAAATGCCTATGATACCTTTGGGTTTTTAATGCATCTGTTATATGGGACTATGGTTTATTTATACAGCTATTAAAATACCTGTCTCCAAAAGCACATTTCCTTCTAAAGTTAGTTAGGAGTTAATTGCTTTTTCAGATTTTACTGAAGTTTCATCTTTCACAATAAGAACAAATTTTGGACTATTTCGAAAATTTGCCAAATCAGATTCACAAATCACTTTTTCATGTCTCCACATAGAACTAACAATGGGCTTGACAATTTCAGATTTCCAAGCCACCATATAATTCAACAATCTGCTTTGAATTTATCCAAAGTGTTAATTTATGGATAAGAACATTAATACTTTTAATGAATCTCTCTGGTGGCTCAGATGGTAAAGATACTGCCTGAAATGCAGGAGAACTGGGTTCAGTCCCTGGGTTGGGAAGATCCCGTGGAGAAGGGAATGGCTACCCACTCCATTCTTGCTTGGAGAATCCCACAGACAGAGGAACCAGGTGGACTACATTTCATAAGGTTGCAAAGAGTCAGACACGACTGAGTGACTAACACTTTCTACCGCTGGTAGCTGGATTTCTTTCAGAGTCATTTTTTTCATATAAAATGTAGTTTCATAGCACTTCAGTAGAATTTTATAAACTATAAATATTAGACAAGAGCTCAAACCCACAATGAATGTGGATCATCTCACATATCAAGTGGTCATCTCACTCACTAGCTGAAGTTCCTTTCTATCCATCAGCCTTATGCTGTAAGTCACTGGCTCTCACAATTAGCAAAATTAAATATTGCTATATATTACTAATAGAGGTGTGCACAATCTCTCAGTAATCCAGAGAAGTCTGTTAAATGTGTCGTATCAAAATATCTCCTACTCTTATTACATCCATCTTCTAGCCTGTACTTCAGAAAGGGCAATGTTGGTCCCATTTCACAGGTGGAAACTGAATTAGCATGAAGTTCAGTTACAGAGAGTGTGTCCCTTTGTACCTTTCTTAACCTGTATATACACAATAGATATTTCAAGACCTGTGAAGATTTCCAAATCAAGCATAGCACATTACATAACAAAATCCTTTCTTCTCCCTGTTTCCACTAAAGAACTTTTTGCTGTTGAATAGATTGAGACTCTGAAGAAACCCTTCAATGATGTGTCCAAAGTGTTTTGGGAATGATGCAACAAAATTTCAACAAGTTCATTCCAACAAGAGGGAACTTCTATTATTTTTTTTCACTTTTTGTAAAACTTTAATTTCTGAGACATTTGGTGCCAAAATCTAGAGAGCTTATTTCTATGATCACGTCCCAAAATTTTCCTTTTGCGGTTTTTCTCTCTGTTGTTAGTGATTTGATCTTTTTCTGAAATAGGCTTTTTTATCTCCAGGTTACATGTCTTCAATGCAATTGTCCCAGGTTCCTGCTGATCTTTATAATTCTTTATTCTACTTCTTACTGGTTGGTAGCGATCTCTTTGTACTTAAGATATTTTGCTTTCCAATAGGCTAGTCCTTCTCTCCATACTAATGTAATTTAACCTATAAGTATTGGTGTTTTTGATAATTCATAGATTTGGTAGTACAAGGAAGAGATTGTACAGAAAAACCTATCTTTGAGACAATACATTAACATGCAATCTTTTAAAATTTACAAGACTCAATCATAATTTGGGTTTATGAAATAATCATAGTAAAAAAATAGTAGCTTCTTAAGACTTTGTATTCTATATTTGCACTAATATTCCATATATGTTCAGAAATGAACTTACAAATTAGAAGATATTAAAAAAAAGTAATATTTTCACAGGGTCTTACCCTTTTCATTTGTGGTCCATCAAGACAGCTGTCCAATCTCTTGGTATTTATTCTAATAAAGTGAGAATCTTCCTTATTATTTCATAAATATATCATAAAGCAGAATTGTGAAACCTTTAGTTACATGGGAAAGAGCAATTTTTAAAATGAAGAATTTTCCTTTCAAATATCATTGGAAAAAGTGATTGACTTCATATAACCCAAGGCTTTGGGAGGAAATATATATATATATTTAATAAATATATAAAAGACTTTGAACTAAGAGTGAGGGGTCTATTTTTAAAAAAGAATATTATGTTTAAGATTGAAATGTATTATAACTAACATTTATTTCCTTGGTAATTCTTCAAAAATGGACTCAGAATATATGACCTAAGTCAGACTAAAGAGTGTTTCTAGGGTATTTGCTAAAGTTTTCAAAATTAAAGCTAGTGTTATGGGGCTGAAGATGGTATTATTAACCTAGAGTAGTTGTAGCCATCTCTGTGCTGGAAGACTGTTGCCTGGAATAAAAACAACCTATAAGAAATAGAGATTAGAAATAGAAGAGAGAGATCTTACTCACTCCTAGACATTTCATTTATGAAAGTCAAGATATTCCGTTTATTGCTTAAGCAAGAATAGATGATTCAGATTATCTGTCAGAGAAGATTGACAACAGAAAAGAAAAAGACCACAGTGAATACACAGAACAGTTAAGTCCATAGAGAGGGATATAATGCAAGAAGTAAAAGACTGTAAGATTTACAACACTTTCACAGTGTTTGGAAGTTACTGTAACTAGAAAAAGAAAAAGAAAAAAAATAGGATTATATGAAAGAGTCAGTGAATGAACAAGTAACAGTTAAAATGTCACTGCCAAAATAAAAATTTAATAAGGTGAAACTATAGAATGAAAAGTGAAAGTGAAAGTGAAGTCGCTTAGTCGTGTCCGGCTCTTTGTGACCCCATGGACTGTAGCCTACCAGGCTTCTCCCTCCATGGGATTCTCCAGGCAAGAGTACTGGAGTGGGTTACCATTTCCTTCTCCAGGGGATCTTCCCGACCCAGGGATCGAACCCAGGTCTCCCGCATTGGAGGCAGACGCTTTAACCTCTGAGCCACCAGGGAAGCAGTACCATATAGGATAAAATCAAATTTCTGGACTATAGAGCAAAACCAATATATATATATATATATATATATTATAACATATATATAACATATATAACATATATGTATAACATAATATACATATTATATATGTATATATAGGAATCAAGTCAAAAAACACTGTTTTCAGAAAACAGAGCATCTCATCCCCAGAGGGTGAGAAGAAAAAGAATGAAAAGGAAGAAATTTATAAAGAAGAAAAGAAAATGAGAGAGAGAAACTAAAGAACATTTTCCCAAGCTGAAGAAAAGACTCAAGTCTTAAGATAGAAAGAAAATATCAAAGACAAAACTGAAATATGGGGGGAACTTAGTTATAGATACCTACTACTCTACAGTTCCAAATAAAAAGCATAGAATATCTTGTGTGTGCTCAGTCACTCCTGATTCTACTGTAGCCTACCAGGCTCCTCTGTCCATGGAGTTTTCTAGGCTAGAATATTGGAGTCAGATGCCACTTCCTTCTCTAGAGAATCTTCCTTACCTTGGGATCGGATCAAATTGCATCTCTTTTCTCTCCTGGCAGGCGGATTTGTTTACCACTGCACCACCTGGGAAGCCCATAAGGATTTACTCAAGTGCTTTATTCTTGAGCTGATCTGGAAGATGAGATTCTGGATTCTGGAGCTTATATACTTTTAAAAATAGCCTGTATAGAATATCTATAGAATATCTTAGAGGCTATATATTACAGATCACCCTGTCATCCAAAATTCACAATATTTCCATAGCAAAATATTCTCATTCCCTGCTAAGATTTCTTAAATTCTCATCCCCCAAAAGAATGTAAGCTCCAGAATCCAGAATCTTATCATTTAGATCACGTAAGGATAAAGCACCTCTGGTGTAGTTAATTTTTCAAATTACTGAATTACTATAATCATCCTATTTTACGGAAGGGAACATATCTTAACTATTTATTGTAGCCACACAACAGGTCCTGGGAAGGCAGCAGAGAGCCATCTGTAGGAGGTGACACAAAGATCTAAGACCCCTTAACAGCTCCCAGGGTAGACTAATACATTCATGTAAACAAGTAGAGTTCTAAAATCTTAAAAAAAAAAAAGAGCTAACAGTGTATGATTGCTTCAAACAAGAATAGAGAAGAAAAATAAGAAATCAACATCAACTTCTCATAATGAGGCCCTCAAATGAAAATGAAAAAAATATTTCACACATGTGAAATCTATATAATCACTGTGTTTTTTTAAACATGTTTTTGGAGGTCCTGGCCAATGTAATACAGTAAGAAAAGGGGGAAATTGTGTCTTAGCCTACGTTAAGAAGAAAAGCTTAATGCAAAAGTTCTTGTGCTGCTATTTTTTTATGGAGTACAATTACTAGGAAGCAGGCATGAGTTAGGAAAGAAAAAAAATGACAATACAAGGTTGCATTTCTGAGCTGGCCGTTGCTTGCTGTCAAGATAGTTGGTTGCTCTGTGTTGTAGAACTATCTTTAAAAAGGCTGTTCTGGGAGGAAATGAAGTTATACGATTTATCCAATGACTTCCATGACATTTTGATCTCCCATAGGGAGTTGACACGTGCAAATTTTTGTCTTTAAATACATGAGAATCAATAGTGTTTCATACCTTCAGTATTAAGAGTGAAGCCCTGAAGTCTAAGGCCAGGGGTGAACAGTGGGAGCGTTGGCAAAACTACAGATATGTGAGCAAAAGGGGATCTAAAGCTGAATGTAAGATGTGTCTAATAGAAGTGATGTAAACGTTAGAAAGAGAAACAAATGTTTGCAGAATACATGACAGCCTTCTTTGAAATCTAAGGTGCATCAGAGTAGTTACTTGTGAGGAGAAGATGGCAGTTTGTGGGTGCCAAAAGAGGATTTTGATATTTTATTCCAAATGTATTGGTTTCAGTTCTATAATGGACAATTTCACTCTATAATCATTATTAAGTATGAAAAAATTAATATATTTTTAAAGGATACAGTCTTAGAAGGATTGTTCACATTTTTATGAGTTTAACCTTCAGGATCCTCTCCAGATTCTCATGATAAAGATCAGAGAAAAGCCTTCTTGTGCTCTGGAATGGCAGAAAGATAATAGTGACCATTTCAAAAATACAACTAGAGCATTCAGCTCAGTATTCAGGTCTTCATATTACAGTTGTATTCTCAGGGTAAACTACCTTGGCAGAGCCTTATCTAGCCTAAGACAAGGACTGTTAGACAACTCCAGCCAAGCTAGCCTCCCTGTCTACATAAGATGAGGAAAACAAAAGTCTAAGAGACTCTCCAAAAAGTCACATACCAGAAATTAAAGACTCTCTTAAAAATAAAATAAAACCTGAGATTTAAGCAAAACATAGAATGCTTCACCTCCCCAATAACTTCCAACACTTCAACATAGCTTAATAAAACAACAGTAGATTATAACAAATAGAGGTGAAAGACCTCAACCTTAGGAAAGAATTTCTATGGTAGCCCAAAGGTAACAACAAGAATATTAGAAGATAAACATAAAACCTCATAGTAAAGGCCAATTTATCTCAGTTCCTATTACCTGATACACCTTGTCTGGCTTTAAACAAGAAAATTGCAAGGCATGCTTAAAGTTAAAGAAAACCCATTCTGGAGAGACAAAGCAAGCATTTGAACCTGATGCGGATGTCTCAGAGATTTTGGACTTATCAGGCTGGGAATTTAAAACAGCTAGGATTAATATGTGAAGGGTTCTAGTGGGAAAAATAATTGACAATGTGCAAAAACAAACAGGTAACAACAGAAGCAGAGAAGTAGATATGCTAAGGAAGAATCAAAATGGAATGCTAGAAATCAAAATCACTTTAACAGAAATGAAGAATGCTTTTAGCTTGATTAGTAGACTGAACACAGCAGAGGGATGCATCAGTGAGCTTGAAGATATGTCAATAAAACTTGTTTAACTGAAAAGCAAAGAGGCAAAAAGAACAATAACAACAACAACAACAACAAAAATAGAAGATCCAAAAACCGTGAGAAAATTACAATAGATATAACACAAGCATAATAAGCATAACAGAAAGAGAAAGAAAAAAACAGACAAAATATTTGAAATAATAGGGGCTAAAAAATTTTCAAACTTAGACACCAAACCACATATCCAAGAAGCTTAAAGAAGCTTATCTTTTTCTTTTTTTTTTTGCCTAAAATAATAGTCTTTATTTTTACACAAAACAGTACAAAATGAGGCAGTTCCTCAAAGGGTGACTTGGAGCTAGAAAATCTATCGTGAACTTGAAAATGTTAGTGTTAGATGCTCAATAATGTTTGACTCTTTGCAACCCAATGGACTGTAGCCCACCAGACTCCTCTGTCCATGGGATTCTCCAGACAAGAAGAAGTTTATATTGCTTATATTTTATCAAACAAGATAAAAACCAAACAATTCACACCGAGACATATCATATTCAAATTGCAGAAACCAAAGTCAAACAAAAAATTTTGATTTATACAGACATAAGTTAAAAATTAATGTCACACATCTCTCTTCAGAAACCATGCAAGCAAGAAAGGAGTGGAGAAATTACCTAGTGTTGAAGGAAAAAGAGTGCGTCTGAATGAGTTTGAGCTTTAGTCAATCCTTCATGTGGGTTTTGATTGAGAGCCTGGCAGATCTCTTCTTTGGTTCTGAGACACTGGGAGGGATTAATTTCTACCATTATTAGGTTTTTAGATAAGCTTTATAAACATCTGCTTTATTGAGGTTCAAAATATGACATATGGATAAAGATGGTGATGACTGTGAATATGAAGCAGTCCCTCTAGGAAAACTTTCTCTTAAGTACCACAGAGCTACAGAATATTTCACTCTGCTTTAGAATACTTCTAACCCAGCCTTCCACACAATCATAGAGTTAGCAAATATCCCAGGGTGAAAGGTCGTCAGGCATTTGAGAATCCTCAAGTATCAATCCATAATTTAAGAATGTACAATTGGTTAAAGCTCTGCTGGTTTCCCTTTCCCTCCGCAGGGACCCTCTTCCTAAACTAAGCTAACCTCAGCTCATATTTGGTAAATACTCCCAGAAAAGCAAACAACTAGAGATCTGGAGCTCTCAAGGAGGGCTTTCATTTCATTTTGGGAATTTGGTTTCACTTAGGTTTGTTAATCCAGAGTACTCTGATGTTCTCAAAATTAGTTTTATTTATGTTATCCTTTTTTAGTTTTAGTTGTTGTAGTAGAACCATTGGCCTACACAATATATTGCACATAACACAGAAGCCATTTAGTCCTTTAAAATATAAAAATATATTAAAATATTTGGCAAATATTTGATAATATAGTTTGAATGCTAGAACAAAAGTATAGATTATTATTTATTACCCAAATTAATACCCATGTACTGGGTATAGATATTTTAACTGTTTTGCAAGAGTTGATATATGATCAACAGTGTTTGGAGTTCAACTGATGAAAATTATCCTGTTACACTGCTCCAGGGAATCCCCGGTGACTCAGACGGAAAAGAATCTGCCTGCAATGCAGGAGATCTGGGTTCAATACCTGGGTCGGGAAGATCCTCTGGAGAAAGGAATGGCAACCCATTCCAATATTTTTGCCTGGAGAATTCCATGGACAGAGGAGCCTAATGGGCTACAGTCATGGGGTCTCAGAGAGTCAGACACGACTGAGTGACTAACACTTTCACTTTTCACACTGCTCCAAAAGCCACTCATTTTAATATATTCCCAAATTTACTCCAGAAGAAATTATGATTTTCAATGGTCTTTGCTGAAGAATATTGATACATATGTAGAATCTGATTTTATAGGACATATATATATCCACAGAAATTTGCAAATGTCCTTAAATAAAGATATAACAGTGTTCTGCATTGAAGGAATTGCTTTTTCTTGAAAAAATGATGAACTATATAGGAGCACTTTTTTTTTAAAGAAGAATCATGTTCATTTTGCTGAGAATCATTTTACTTATTTAAACAAGTAACCATTAGTTTTCTTCTGTTGAATTCTTGATGTTCAAAACTCATGGCCTAAAAAAAGTAGATTATATTCCTTACTATTCAAGGTAAATAAATTAGGATGAGCTTTATCTTTCATAAAGTGAGCCTAAACTGGTTGTTCTATTTTCTCATGCATCTTCTATATATCTTTCAGATGTTCCTCTCACCAAGATGTTTTGAATATCCACTCCTTTATGGTGGGTTCATATATCTCAAACTTCAGTAAGTTTTTTGTTGTTCTTGTTTTTAATCTCTTGTCTTACTTTACTTTTTGGAGCTATTCTCTCAAGCTTTCTGTGCTGTTTGAAAAGCACTCAGCTATCTGAACATCTGGAAATAAAACTTTGCAATTAACAGTCACATTTTCATCACCGGAAGTGTGTTAGTTTGTGAACATCTTGTTTTTGCCTTTTTCCTGTGCTGTGTTGTTCTGTGCTAAGTCTCTTCAGTCGTGTCCAACTCTTTGCAACCCTAAGGACTGTAGCCTGCCCAGCTCTTAAACTATACCACTTGGGTCTAATGAAGGAAATGAAAGCTGAACATCAGAATACTCATGACATGGTCACCCAATGCATGCCTGTACCTTATTTTACCTATACCTTTGTTTTACTTTTCTTGGGCTAAGCGCTTCTTTTTCACTCCATGTTGCTAAATTGCCAATGACACAAATAAGTACCAACGTCCTTTCAACAATTATCTAAAATTTCTGTGCTTTGATGAAACTTGGGTTCTTAACATGAGTTCTGAATTTAATAAGAATACTTATTCTTATTAAGAAGTATACATACTTCTTTTGAGTATCTAGTCTTGTTTGACTTGAATTAAATGCAGTTTAGGAATCTCATACCTTCTCTTGGCTGTCTCACAAAAAAATGGAATCTAATTCATGAGGCTCTAGGACACTATAACTCAAACTCTGAATCCCTTGCTACAGAAATATAAAATACCACATTGCTGTATTTTCATGTTATTTTGTCCTGGAATCTTGTAGGGACAGATTATAAGTGACATCTTGTTTAATTTCCTTAAATAATTAGAAATTTGCTAAAATATTAGGCTGATTTTATATTAAACATTTACATGTAAATTAGGTTTTATACCTGAGATTTTAAGTCTATAAATGAAATTGAAAATAGTTGAATCCTCAGGTTTTCAAATTGAGCTAAGTGGATTTCTGGTAATTTCAAGGAGTCCCTTTGGGTGGGGATTCACTGGAAACAAGGGTTGGCGAATGTGGATAATAGAAGTAAGTAGGGTTCCTCTCAGAGAAGGCAATGGCAACCCCCTCCAGTACTCTTGCTTAAAGTCCCATGGGCAGAGGAGACTGGTGGGCTGCAGTCCATGGGGTCGCTACGAGTGGGACACAACTGAGCGACTTCACTTTCACTTTTCACTTTCATGCATTGGAGAAGGAAATGGCAACCCACTCCAGTGTTCTTGCCTGGAGAATCCCAGGGATGGGTGAGCCTGGTGGGCTGCCACACAGAGTCGAGTCGGACACGACTGAAGCAACTTAGCAGCAGCAGCAGCATCAGGGTTCCTCCACGCCTTCCCATTAGGATCAGGGAAGGTTGACAAACTCGTTTTGCATTTTAAGTTTCCTTGTAAGATTTCATTTAAAAAACCTTTCCTAGGACCTTAAAAAAAAAAAAAAAAGTCAATGGTATTATCAGTGCTTCACTTTGGAGACTAAAAAAGGAAACCTAAGATGATGCCCATTCCCAGATGCCAGTTGACAGCTAATTCGTGAGAATTATGGCTTCCCTGGTGGCTCAGAGGGTAAAGCGTCTGCCTGCAATGCAGGAGACCCGGGTTCGATCCCTGCGTCAGGAAGATCCCCTGGAGAAGGAAATGGCAACCTACTCCGGTACTCTTGCCTGGAGAATCCCATAGACAGAGAAGCTTGCAGTCCATGTGACCGCACAGAGTCGGACACGACTGAGCAACTTCACTTTCACTTTGATGAGAATTAGGGAAATTTCTCCTGACTTTAAGTTTTGCAGTTATTCAAATAGACCAACTACAGAACTGAAGAAATTACACGAAAATAGAAATACAGGAAAGCCCTAAATTTGTAACACCATTTAGATTAATAATTTGCAACACCATTTAGATTAATAATTTGCAGAGACATTTATAAAATGTGTCATTTTTGAGAAAAAAAGTTGTGAATGACTAGAGATAACTATCCATAATTTCAATTCTGGAAATCTATGTGTATGTGTTTCCTTAAAATTAGTTAAATGATTATGTATATGGTAAGATAGCTGGTAGAAATATTTACGATAACAGTTCTTTTCCTCCTCAAAACTATTCTGAAAATCCTCACTGTGCTCAATAAGCATCTCACCAAAAAATATTTAAAAAATGTTACCATCAATATTTAGTGTCCAATATAGTACTAGTTATTCTAACTTAGGATATAGGTCTCAAAACCATTAAGATAAGTGAACAGACAAGTCCTTCTGTGAAACTGTAGAAGAGGCAATAATAATTGAATATTGTAATTCTACAGTTGATATCATAAAAATTATATAATAAGTGTAAGAAGTATCAGATTTAAAAATAACTATCATACTAGTTTCAATCATTTTGCATGAATGAAGGAATTGACTTTCACCCTATATTCCTTAAAATCTAACAAACTTGAAAAAAAACTACCAGCATATACTGTTCTTTAAAAGAAGAATAGAAATAAAACATAGAAGTCTCTTTAGAATAGGAAGACAGGCCAGGAATGACAACTATTCTGTGTGTATGTCATTTCACAAAACTTACTAGCATTAGGAGACAAAGGATACAATTTGGGCTCATATGTACACATATTATGGTGAAATATCAATAATAGATTCAGAAGCGATAGTCATTCCATTAGTCAGTAACTGTTCACTTGTCTGACGACACTGCATAATCAAATAGACAATTAAGATGTCCAAAGATTACATTTTGTACTTTTGTAATAGCCAGTATGGGTTTAAACAGATTTGGATTTAATCATTCAAAAACATTAGCTCGAATTCCTTGTATTTTTGTACTAATGTTACAATTCTTTGCATCTGAAATTCAACTATCTGTACTTTATGGTACACATCTACTGAGTGATTAAAAACTATAGTAAGTCTAAAATGTCTTATCAGTAGTCTCATCTGAATCTTCTTCAAGGCAATTCTCCTCAATAGGTGTAGTCACCTGGCAAGGTTTTCATTTAATTTACCAGTACATTTAACATCAGTATGAGTGATTTTTAAGATTTTTAATTGTAGCAAAAAAAATAAAATAAAATTTACTCTCTTAACCATTTTAAGTATACAGTCCAGTAGAATTAACTGTATTTAATTGTTATATAATAGATCTCACAAAACTAAAATTCTATACCATTTCCTCTTCACTGCCCATCTCCATCCCCCAGAAACCACCATTCTACTTTGTGTTTTTATGATTTTGACTACTCTAGATATCTCATATAGTGGAATCATGTGGTATTTGGTATTTGTCCTTTGGTTACTGGCTTATTTAACTCAGCATAATTTCTTCAAATTTCAGTGATACTGTAGCTTGTGACAGTAGTTCCATATTCTTCAAGGCTGAATAATATTGCATTGTATGTATATATACCACATTTTCTTAATTCATTCATCTGTCCATGGATATTTGGGCTTCCTCTGCTGCTGCTGCTGCTAAGTCACCTCAGTTGTGTCTGACTCTGTGTGACTCCATAGACAGCAGCCCCCCAGGATCCTCTGTCCCTGGGATTCTCCAGGCAATATCTTTTTGATATTATTTCAACTCTTTTGTGTGTGTGTGTGTGTGTGTGTGTGTGTGTGTGTGTATGAAGTAGAATTGCAGGATCTTGTGGTAGTTCTATTTTTAATACCTTCATACAATTTTTTCACAGTAACTGCAACTTTTTGCATTCCTGCCAATAGTGTGTCACCATTCCAGTTTATCCACATCTTCATGAACATTTCTTTTTGGTGTTGGTTGTTGGTTGTAATGATCATCCTACTGGGTGGGAAGTGATATCTCATTGTGGTTTTGATGTGCATTTCTCTAATGATTGAGATTTTAGCATCTTTTCATATATTTAATGGCCATTTGTATATCTTTTTTGGAGAAATATCTATTCTGGTCCTTTATTAATCTTATAATCAGGTTACTTATTTTTGTTTTTCAGTTGCATCAGTATCAGTTTCATTGTATGTTTTATTAGCTTTTATAATATTTCTATCCATAAAAAAGGTATTAGCTATTTTTATATGTAATATTAAAACTTATATGAACAATTCTCAGCACCTTTTTAAGCTTTTACCATCATAATTAACGGCCACACAGTGTTTATTCAGATTATTATGATTATTAAGAATTTGTGCTCTCCAGATAGCACTCAGTAAATCTTTCCTGTCAGTTGCTTCCTGTCATGGATTCTTGGTAGTAGACACATCCCAGAAAATGAGAATCAAAACACATAACTGTATTAATATTTCTTGACCTCAGTTCGATTCCTGGGTTGGGAAGATCCTCTGGAGAAGGGAAAGGCTACACACTCCAGTATTCTGGCCTGGAGAATTCCATGGACTGTATAGTCCATGGAGTCGAAAAGAGTTGGATACAACTGACAGACTTTCACTTTCACTTCACTATGGTCATAGTCAGAGGTCATATCATTTTATTCATTTTGAGAACATAGACAACTCTCGAATATGTGTTAGAATTGCTATCATCCATCTCACCACTTAGTTCTTTATCCCAGGAAGAGGTTTCTACAGAGTGCTTCCCTCCAAGTGCGAATGAGTCAAAGCTAAGGGAGCTATTATTCTTTTTCTCCAAGCTTCTCTCAAGGCACCAAAATTATATATATTAACATTTCCCTTTTTTCACATGCATTCACTGACTCCTTCTCCCTCAGTTACAATCTCCCCTTTCTTTCATTTATTATTAATTTTCATCTAAACCTTTCCTGGTGAGATAGGTTCCGACACTGATCATTCATATTGCTGGCAGCAAGATGAAGCACCTCTTTTATCCCATTGCTACCTATGGAGGGTCATATGGAACAAATATTCAGAAATAGAACTATCACATTCATTAGGCAATGAAACAATTACAACCATCAACCCCAACTTGGTAAGTTATGGAGAAGATATAATCCATCCCTTCAATCCTTTGAAATTTTTTTTAGTTAGGTTCAAATCAGTAGATACACTTTCTTATTTCTGGCCTAGGAACTACTGAGATTGGCATTGAAAAAAATTGAGCTGAAATGCAAGAGAAGACTTGTACATAAGCTCCTGTATCATCAGCCCTCATCCCCTCTTCCCCAATTTCACCACAAATGCATAACGACTTAGCTAATAAAGACCCATAATTAGACCTCTTGGCATTAAATTGCAAAAATAAGGCTGGAAGTTCATAGACTAGCCTTTAATCTTTTGTCACCATCTATCATTTTAAACAAATATTTTAGTTGACTATGTCAGGTATTATTAACCTACCACCTTGAGGATAAGGAATAAGAATTCATTGAAAGTGATGTACTCTGTGCCAACTGTTGCACTAGGTGGATAGAGAATTGAATGCCTTGATCTGATAAAATGTAATTGTGAGAGTCAAACTGGTAAAATATTATTTTTCTCAGTCTTTTTATATTATTAGCATTGACTCTATTGTTTCCCAGTCTTTTAATAGAATTAACAGCATTGACTTCAGTTTACACATATGGAAATCCCAACTGGGAATATGAATCAAGTCCTGTCAGTGTCCATTTAAGTCCTCTTCCCTGCCCAGTGTGTGTGTGTGTGTGTGTGTGTTCAGTCGCTCAGTCATGTCCAACTCTCTGTGACCCCACTGACTGTAGTCTGCCAGGTTCCTCTGTCCATGGGATTTTCCAGGTGGGAATACTGGAGTGAGTTGCCATCTCCTTCTCCAAGGGATCTTCCTGACCCAGGGATCAAACCCATGTCTCTTGCATCTCCTCCACTGGCAGGTGAATTCTTTACCATTGTGCCTCCTGGGAAGTTCCTAGCCATAGATAAAAAGCAAAAGTAATCTACTTGCAAACTATGTGCTGGCAAGGATGAATTATAGACTTTGCCTTTCCTGGTTGTTCAACATTTGACTTTGTGGGGGAGCTACCAGTATATATCACCATTTGGCATATTGTTACATGCTTTGAGTTCCTTTATGTTTTTTCATGTTGTGAACTTCTAAGCTGCCACTTCAAGAGATCAAACTAGTGTGTCAACTTCATGATTCCAATTATCTCCCAACCCTGGAACAGGGTTGTTTTGGTTAAACATCAGTATATCGTACTTTGATTTTACCTCAGAATTTCTGTAGAGCTTTTCAAAGTATAGTATCCTTTATAAAGATCCTCTTCATGACCCATTTTGTCCATTTTACAGAAAAAATTACAATCCCAAAGTCAGCGTACCCAAATAGTAGAACTTTTATTTGTTTCCAATTCTTTTAACATTGCAAGGAACAGAGCCTGTAATTCAGCTCCTCCAATGAGGATTTTGGAAGAGCTGAATACCCTTTCATACTGTTCATACCCATGAACAGTACGAAAAGGCAAAAATATAAGACACTGAAAGATGAACTCCCCAGGTCAGTAGGTGCCCAGTATGCTACTGGAGATCAGTGGAGAAATAACTCCAGAAATAATGAAGGGATGGAGCCGAAGCATAAACAACATCCAGTTGTGGATGGGACTGGTGATAGAAGCAAGGTTCGATGCTGTAAAGAGCAGTATTGCATAGGAATCTGGAATGTTAGGTCCATGAATCAAGGCAAATTGGAAATGGTCAAAAAGGAGGTGGCAAGACTGAACAGGAATTTCAGGAATCAGCGAACTAAAATGGACTGGAATGGGTGAATTTAACTTGGATGACCATTATATCTACTACTGTGGGCAAAAATCCATTAGAAGAAATGGAGTAGCCATTACAGTCAACAAAAGAGTCTGAAATGCAGTACTTGGATGCAATCTCAAAAATGACAGAATGATCTCTGTTTGTTTCCAAGGCAAACCATTTAATATCATGGTAATCCAATCTATGCCTCAACCAGTAATGCTGAAGAAGCTGAAGGGTTTTATGAAGACCTACAAGACCTTGTATAACTAACACCCCCAAAAGGTGTCCTTTTCATTATAGGGGACTGGAATGCAAAAGAGAGAAGTCAAGAAACATCTGGAGTAACAGGCAAATTTGCCCTTGGTGTACAGAATGAAGCAGGGCAAAGGCTAATAGAGTTCTGCAAAGAGAATGCACTCTGCTGGGGTCCAGCCCCAGTGGATCCAGGGTAATTCAAAGGGGGGACAGAGTCGGCATCTTAGGAAAGAATTTATTTAATTACAGATATAAAGAAAGATTACAAAAGAATAGTGTAGTAGGAAAATCAGTGGAGAAAAAGAGGCTAAATAACTTGGTTTACGTGGAAAACAAATAAAACTCCAAGACAAGGAATTTGCACCATCTACGTAGGCCACCGGCTCCTGCTTGAATAGCGGAGGGTGCCCCGCCTTGGGGTCCCTCTCGTGTGGGTTTTAGAAGCCAGGGCAAGTAAGTAAACATGGTGAGCCTCCATGCTCCAGATGGGAATTCAGCCAGAAAAGAAGAGAATGTGAAAAGACCACACGGGGGAAACCAGTCTTTCCAGGAACTGGTCTGATTTCTTTATTTTCTAGGTTTGCTTATATACTTTTTGTTATACATAGAGATACAAAGTCATGTGGGGTCAGCAGTTTGACCTTTATCAAAATCAGGTGCTTCATATAAATGTATACAAAAGGTCTTAAGGGATTTACATCATCTTCTGGCCAGGGGGCCTGCTAACATTTTATGGCCCTTCCTTTCTGATAACGGTCAGTCAACCAGAAAACCTATTTTCCAGGGGTGATTTTTCTTAAACCAGGTGCCACCCTCCAAAGGTACCAGATAAAGTTGCCTTCCTATAGGATATGGGTGTATTGGGTTACAATTAAAAAAGGAATTTACTTAGCCTAAGGTTTAACATGATTAAAATCCAAGGTTAATACTTATTTTTCCTATATGCTTGTTATATTCATTAATGTGTATAAGGAGATTTTAGCAGCAGATATTGGCTCAACAAATGAAAAACGCTTCACCAATGATTTCTAACCAACCCACTGATACTATACTAATACTTTTCTAACTTCTCAAGAGAATCTGTGTTTAGAAAGTTAAAAGCATCTCGTGCCTCTCATGGTTGGGAGGCTGTGAACAATCACATGTGGCCGGATGAGCCTGTCAGGCAGGCTAGAGAACTTTCAGAGGAGTTTGTGAACTGAAACACTCTTGTCACGCCCAGGAATTTTATTAGCTGGAGCCCTAAGTTAACTCCTTCTCTGAGAGAGGTGGTGGGGGACAGGCCCCTGTAAAGCCAGAGGTGTAGGTGAGAGCATAAAGCAGTAAAGTAGGCAGACTCTGGTTTTTGGGGCATAGGTGCTCAGGAACAGGGGGTCTCCTGAGGCTCGAGCTGACCTTTGCGTATGCTGAACCTCCTTCCTCATGACCTTTGCCATGGGAGGAGTTCCTCACGCTGGCTCCTGGCAGCACTGGTCATAGCAAACACCCTCTTCCAACAAAACAAGAGAGACTCTACACATGAACATCACCAGATGGCCAACATCAAAATCAGATTTATTATATTCTTTGCAGCCAAAGATGGAGAAGCTCTATACAGTCAGTAAAAAAATGACTAGGAGCTGACTGTAGCTCAGATCATGAACTCCTAATTGCCAAATTCAGACTTATGGTGAAGAAAGTAGGGGAAACAACTTGGCCACTCTCGTTTGAACTAAATCAAATGAAAAATGATTGTACAGTGGAAATGAGAAATAGATTTAAGGGACTAGATCTGATAGATAGAGTGCCTGATGAACTATGGATGGAGGTTCATGACATTGTACAGGAGTCAGGGAGCAAGACCATCCCCAAGAAAAAGAAATGCAAAAGGCAAAATGGCTGTCTGAAGAGGCCTTACAAATAGAAGAGAAAGTGAAAGAAGAGAAGTGAAAAGAAGAGAAGCCAAAAGCAAAAGGAGAAAAGGAAAGATATTCCCATTTGAATGCAGAGTTCCAAAGAATAGCAATGAGTGATAAGAAAGCCTTCCTCAGTGATCAGTGCAAAGAAATAGAGGAAACCAATAGAATGGGAAAGACTAGAGAGCTCTTCAAGAAAATTAGAGATACCAAGGGAACATTTCATGCAAAGATGGGCTCGATAAAGGACAGAAATGATATGGACTTAACAGAAGCAGAAGATATTAAGAAGAGGTGGTAAGAATACACAGAAGAACTCTACAAAAAAGATCTTCATGACCCAGATGATCACGATGGTGTGCTCACTCACCTAGAGCCAAACATCCTGGAATGTGAAGTCAAGTGGGCCTTAGAAAGCATCACTACAAACAAAGCTAGTGGAGGTGATGGAATTCCAGTTGAGCTATTTCTAATCCTAAAAGGTGATACTGTAAAAGTGCTGCACTCAATATGTCAGCAAATTTGGAAAACTCAGCAATGACCATAGGACTGGAAAAGGTCAGTATTCATTCCAATCCCAAAGAAAGGCAAAGCCAAAGAATGCTCAAACTACTGCACAATTGCACTCATCTCACACACTACTAAAGTAATGCTCAAAATTCTCCAAGCCAGGCTTCAACAATACATGAAATGTGAACCTCCAGAAGTTCAAGCTGGTTTTAGAAAAGGCAGAGGACCACAGATCAAATTGCCAACATCTGTTGGATCATCAAAAAAGAAAAAGTTCCAGAAAAACATCTATTCCTACTTTATTGACTATGCCAAAGTCTTTGACTGTGTGGATCACAATAAACTGTGGAAAATTCTGAAAGAGATGGGAATACCAGACCACCCGATTTGCCTTTCGAGAAATCTGTATGCAGGTCAGGAAGCAACAGTTAGAACTGGGCATGGAACAACAGACTGGTTCCAAATAGGAAAAGGAGTACGTCAAGGCTGTATATTGTCATTGTGCTTATTTAACTTTCAGGCAGAGTACATCATGGAAACGCCATGCTGGATGAAGCACAAACTGGAATCAAGAATGCCGGGAGAAATATCAATAACCTCAGATATGCAAATGCAACCACCCTTATGGCAGAAAGTGAAGAGGAACTAAAGAGCCTCTTGATGAAAGTGAAAGAGGAGTGAAAAATCTTGCTTAAAGCTCAACATTCAGAAAATGAAGGTCATGGCATCTGGTCCCATCACTTCATGGCAAATAGATGGAGAAACAATGTAAACAGTGGCAGACTTTATTTTGGGGGGGGCTCCAAAATCACTGCAGATGGTGATTGCAGCCGTGAAACAAAAAGACACTTACTCCTTGGAGGGAAAGTTATGACCAACCTAGATAGCATATTAAAAAGCAGAGACATTACTTTGCCAACAAAGGTCTGTCTAGTCAAGGCTATGGTTTTTCCAGTGGTCATGTATGGATGTGAGAGTTGGACTATAAAGAAAGCTCAGCATCAAAATTTCATGCTTTTGAACTGTGGTGTTGAACAAGACACTTTAGAGTCCCTTGGACTGCAAGGAAATCCAACCAGTCCAATCTAAAGGAAATCAGTCCTGAGTGTTCATTGGAAGGACTGATGTTGAAGCTGAAATTCCAATGCTTTGGACTGGAATGGGTGAATTTAACTCAGATGATCATTATATCTACTACTGCGGGCAGGAATCCCTCAGAAGAAATGGAGTAGCCATCATGGTCAACAAAAGAGTCCAAAATGCAGTACTTGGATGCAGTCTCAAAAATAACAGAATGATCTCTGCTCGTTTCCACAGCAAACCATTCAATATCACGGTAATCCAATTCTATGCCCCAACCAGTAATGCTGAAGAAGGGGATATTGGAGGATGAGATGGTTGGATGGCATCACTGACTCAATGGACATCAGTTTGGGCAAACTCTGGTGATGAACGGGGAGGCCTGGTGTGCTGCCGTCCATGGGGTCAGAAAGAGTCAGATTCGACTGATCAATCGTACTGAACTGATTGAAGAAAAAATTGTAATGCCATCCAATACTTTAGATAGTGATATTTAGAGTATGGAAAGTAAAGGAACCTAAAGAGGAAGTGAAGATCTCTCATGTTACTATAAGTGGTAAAATATTTATACTAGTAGACTGTGATAAATAGCATTTGTATATTATGATACCCAGCCTATAAATAATATGGAACACTAAAAAAACAATGTGCAAGTAATCCATAGGAGGGAAAGAAAGGAGAAATAGATGAATATCAAAGAACAAACAATATAATGATAGACTTAAGTCCTAATATGAATAATTACCCTAAATGTCAATCAAATGATAGTTTGGAATGAAAGATTTTTAAAATAGACTGCATATTATTTATAAAAACTCATCTCAAATTCAGTGACATAGCTAAGTTGAATCTAAAAGCATGGAGGAAGATATATTGGGCAAACATTTGTCACACAAACAAAAAGTAGTGGATACATAAATATCTAGTCATATGGACATTAAAACAAAGACAATACTAGAGTCAAAGAAGGATGAGATCTAATGATTTTTTAAAAATAATCCATCTACCAGGATAATGTATGATGCTAAATGTATATATACCAAAAAACAGAGTCTCCGAATACATGAAGCAAAAAGCTAATTAAGTTAAAAGGAGAAATAGACCCACAGTTACAGCTGGAGATTTCAACATTCTCCTCTTAGCAACTAATAGAACTAACAGGCAGAAAATTAGCGAGGATCTAGAAGAATTGAACAGGCTCAATTAATTGAGAGGATTCAATTCATTTATACAAAACATTCCACTCAACACGAGCACAATGCACATGGAAAATTAATCAAGATGAGCTGTAAAATTAAAAAAAAATTTTTTTAATTGATATCATATACAGTATGTTCCCTGACTATACATTTAGCTAGAAATCAGTAACAGAAAGACAACAGGAAAATTGCTAAATATGTTGAAATTAAACAACAAACTTAGATTCATGAGTGAAGGATGAAGACTCACAGGAAATTTTAAAAAGCATAGAGCTGAAGGAAAACTAAAATATAGCCAAATATGTGAGATGCACCTACAACTATGAGAAGAGAATATATAGCTAAATGCTTACTTTAGAAACAAAGAAAGATCTCAAATCAGTCTTCTAGGTTCCCACATGCTGCTGCTGCTGCTGCTAAGTCTCTTCAGTCGTGTCCGACTCTGTGCGACCTCATAGACAGCAGCCCACCAGGCTCCCCTGTCCCTGGGATTCTCCAGGCAAGAATACTGGAGTGGGTTGCCATTTCCTTCTCCACATGAAGAATATATTAAAAAAGGAAAGTGCAAAAGGAACTCATAGAAAGTAGAAGGAAGGAAATAAAGAGCAGAAGTCAATAAATTAAAAACAAAGGAACAATAGAGAAAATCAATTAAACAAAAGTTGGTCTTCAAAAGTAATCAATAAAATTGACAAACTTCTAGCAAGACAGACAACAATAAAAACAAAGAATACAAATCCCCAATGTCAGGAATGAAATAGGGACTCTCATCACACATCCTATAGCCATTAAAAGAACATTAAGGAAATAGAACAAATAAGTTTATGCTCACAAATTTGATACTTAGAAAAAATGAAAACTTTTTGGATACCTGGAAAACTGTGAACTACTGAGACAGTTAATTCTTAGGTAGGTTGATAAGGAGTCCAGGGCCCTCAAGGAGGAAGGATTCTGGAGCCCTCAAGGAGGAGAAAAGGGTCATGGGCTTTCAAGGAGGAGAAAGGGACAAACTTTTTTTCTACATTGCTTTGTCTTAGTCACATAAACTCAAGAGTTTTCTTAAAATCTTGAGTTGTTATGACAACAATCCTTAAGACTAACTTTCTTTAAGCCCAGAGCTAATGTTTACACAACAAAACAACTCATCTTGCTAAAGGGTAGGTTTTGCCTTAAGCTCTGTACTAATGATTACATAACAACAATGTATCTTGCTTGAAGACTTGTTTTTTCTTTTTAACAGGAACCTTTTGACTAATCCTGTTAGCTTATAAGGGAGCGGGTCTGGTAAGACCTCTCTATTGTTAGTTTTAGTATGTATGTGAAAGTCCCTCAGTCCTATCTGACTCTTTGTGACCCCATGGACTATACAGTCCATGGAACTGAGCAGGCCAGAATACTATAGTGGGTAGCATTTCCCTTCTCCAGGGGATCTTCCCAACCCAAGGATTGAACCCAGGAAAAGGCAACAGCAACCCACTCCAGTACTCTTGCCTGGAAAATCCCATGGATGGAGGAGCCTGGTGGGCTGCGGTCCATGGGGTCGCTAAGAGTCGGGCATGACTGAGCAATTTCACTTTCACTTTTCACTTTCATGCATTGGAGAAGGAAATGGCAACTCACTCCAGCATTCCTGCCTGGAGAATCCCAGGGACGGAGGAGCCTGGTGGGCTGCTGTCTATGGGGTTGCACAGAGTCGGACACGACTGAAGTGACTTAGCAGCTCCCACATTGCAGGTGGATTCTTCATTAGCTGAGCCAGAAGGGAAGCCCTTGTTAGGTCTAATTTTGTTAATTTAAGATGTATGTTGTGGGAGTGGGTCTGGTAAAAGTATATAAGGCCTTGATAAGACTAGGAAGTAGGGAATTCTCTATCCCCCTCTGAAGTCTATATCAGAAGTTTTTTCTGTCCCTTTTCACTGTAATGAAATTTCTGCCACATAAAAGCTCTGAGTGATCAAGACTGGTCACACTGATCCTGAAGCTAAATCTTTTTCTTCCGAGATCAGAAATCTGGTTCACCACAAGCTATCACTACCTAAACTGAACTGAAATGAAATAGATCATCCAAATAGTTGGATAACTATTAAAGGAGTTGAATCCATATTTTAAAAGCTTGCAAAGTGGAAAGTGGAAATCGCCAACTCCAACTGACAGCTGGTTTTAGTGGAAAATACTACCAACACTTAAAGAAGAATTAACACCAATTTTACAAAGTTTACACTATCTATGTCAGAAGTAGAAGAGGAAGGGACACTTCCCAACTCATTTTATGATGCCAGAATTACTCTGATAACAAAGTCAGATAGTACAAAAAATGACAGATCAATCTCTCTCAAGAATGTATACATAAATGCATTTTATAAAAATATTAGTGAAACTTACACAACAAAATATTAAAAGAACTCTTTATCATGACCAAGTGGTAGTTATTCTGGATATACAAGTCTGGTTAAATATTTGACTATCAAATCAATGTAGTCCATCATATCCATAGGTTGAAAAGGAAACTGTGTGGATCATGTCAGTTGGCCCAGAAGAAGAATTTAACAAAATCCAACACAAATTTGGGATTTAAAACATTTTAGCAAATTAGGAATAAAATAGAATTACCTCAAATTGCCAACAAGTATCTGTGAAATAACTTGTAGCCAACGGCACAGTACTTAATGATAAAAGACTGGATCCTTTTCCCTTAATATCAAGAAGAAGGAATAAATATCCACTCTCATCACTCATATTCAACATATTACCAGAAGATTTAGTTTCCATAGTAGGACAAGAAAAGGAAACAGATGACACACAATTTGAAAGGGAAGAAGCAAAACTGCCCTATTTGCAGCCAAATGGCTGTAGCAATTCCAGACTTCATATGTGTACATTGCACTGTTCAGAACAAAAGATAAATCTTCTCTTCCCTTTCCAAACATTGAACTCTGAGTTGTACATTTGTGGCCAGGAGGATTTCTTGCACTGAATAACTTAGGTCTGGGGTACTGACCTTTTCTGAACCCTTTATTCTGGATTTGTGCCAGTCATGTCCCACTCTGATGCTTAGGAGTATCAGTACCAAGCAATGACATCATTATTGTAACCGATAACTGGGGTTTTGAGTGGGGAGATAATGCAACTCTCTTCTTGACAAGTAAATCCATCCGTGGAAATGACATTTTAAGATAATACAAATGTTATA
>NW_024070202.1:22793698-22856928 GCF_014754425.2 Oryx dammah | reverse complement strand
TAAATCCATCCGTGGAAATGACATTTTAAGATAATACAAATGTTATAAAAGTATTCAACAGGTAATGAGACAAGTACTGACTGTACATAAGACGGGTACTGTTTTTAGATGGGATGGTCAAAAAAACCTAGGTGGCACCAGTGATAAAGAACCTGCCTGCCAATGCAGGATTCCTGTGAGTAAGAAATGCAGATTCAATCCCTGGGTCGGGAAGATCCCCTGGAGAAGGACATGGCAACCCACCCCGGTAAAAACCATCTTAGAGAAGGTACTGTTGGAGCTGAGGCCTAAAGGATAAGATGGAAGGGGTCTTGTGAAGAGCTTGGAAAAGGACAATGTAGGCAGACCAGTTTGGAGATGGAAATGACAACCCACTCCAGTATTTCTTGCCTGAAAAATCCTATGGACAGCGGAGACTGACAGACTACAGTCCAAAGGGTCACAGACTCAGATAGGACTGAGTGACTAAGCATAAGCACAGAGGCATAGCAATTATAGTTTGGTTGCTTGTTTCATTGTAGGTCTCCTCTACAAATCTGTACAGTCATTAAGATTGGGGATCATGTCGGCTAACTCCCTACTGTATCTAGCAGGAGCTTGCAAAGATTAGCTATTCAAGTATTTCTGATTGATGAATGGAGATGAAAGGAATTCCAAACACAAAGAAATGAAATGCTTTCGAACTGTTTCTGAAAGAATGGGAAAGGGGTAGCAATTTAGGCCAGTGAGACAGATCAACAAAGGCATGTCCCTTGTAGGAAAGAATGAGCCATCTCAAGTTCAACAAATGGAACATAATATGGGATAAAGAGGAAAGGAGCTTAAAGTAGTAAGACTAGCTTCGATTACAGAAGTTTGGGGATCCAGATAAAACTTATCTCTGCTGGCCTAGCCAGTAGGGAAACATTTTTCGTTCTTTAACCGTGAAATAGAATGATGAAAATTGAATAAGACTATTTTGGATGGAATGAGTAGGCTGAGCAAAGAGAGAATTATCATCTTTAATTATTACTGTGTCATGCGTGTATAAAACCCCACTGCAGTGCTCTTGCCTGGAAAATCCCATGGTCGGGGGAGCCTGGTGGGCTGCAGTCCATGGGACTGCTAAGAGTCACGACTGAGCGAGTTCACTTTCACTTTTCACTTTCATGCATTGGAGAGGAAATGGCAACCCACTCCAGTGTTCTTGCCTGGAGGATTCCAGGGACAGGGGAGCCTGGTGGGCTGCCGTCTATGGGGTTGCACAGAGTCGGACACGACTGAAGCGACTTAGCAGCAGCAGCAGTGTGTATAAAAATGAATGCTGTTGAAAGGGTACTAAATAAACCAGACTATATTCTAATACTGTTCAGTGGTTATTATGCGTTTTACAGTATCCTAACCACTTTACATGCACTTATTTGACATTCACATTATCTCATAAGATAGATATTCAGTTCAGTTCAGTTCAGTCACTCAGTCATGTCCGACTCATTGCAACCCCATGAATCACAGCACACCAGGCCTCCCTGTCCATCACCATCTCCTGGAGTTCACTCAAACTCATGTCCATCGAGTTGGTGATGCCATCCAGCCATCTCATCCTGCGTTGTCCCCTTCTCCTGCCCCCAATCCCTCCCAGCATCAGAGTCTTTTCCAATGAGTCAACTCTTCACATGAGGTGGCCAAAGTACTGGAGTTTCAGCTTTAGCATCATTCCTTCCAAAGAAATCCCAGGGCTGATCTCCTTTAGAATGGACTGGTTGGATCTCCTTGCAGTCCAAAGGACTCTCAAGAGTCTTCTCCAACACCACAGTTCAAAAGCATCAATTCTTCGGCGCTCAGCTTTCTTCACAGTCCAACTCTCACATCCATACATGACCACAGGAAAAACCATAGCCTTGACTAGATGGACCTTAGTTGGCAAAGTAATGTCTCTGCTTTTGAATATGCTATCTAGTTTGGTCATAATGTTTCTTCCAAGGAGTAAGCATCTTTTAATTTCATGGCTGCAATCACCATCTGCAGTGATTTTGGAGCCCAGAAAAATAGTCTGACACTGTTTCCACTGTTTCCCCGTCTATTTCCCATGAAGTGATGGGACCAGATGCCATGATCTTCATTTTCTGAATGTTGAGCTTTAAGCCAACTTTTTCACTCTCCTCTTTCACTTTCATCAAGAGGCTTTTTAGTTCCTCTTCATTTTCTGCCATAAGGGTGGTGTCATCTGCATATCTGAGATTACTGATATTTCTCCCAGCAATCTTGATTCCAGCTTGTGCTTCTTCCAGCCCAGCATTTCTCATGATGTACTCTGCATAGAAGTTAAATAAGCAGGGTGACAATATACAGCCTTGACGTACTTCTTTTCCTATTTGGAACCAGTCTGTTTTTCCATGTTCAGTTCTAAGATAGATACTATTTTCCCATTTTATAGGTGTGGACTAAAGTACAGAGTGCTAAGAAAATTGTCCAAGTTCAGCAAGGTAATAAGGCATAGAGTTGAATGGGATTGTACACTTAAGCAGTATTTGATATTACCCTTCCATAGTCCAGTGGAAATAAAAGACTTTTAGAACTTTCAAGAGAGGCAGAATGGACAACATTTGAACTCATATGTTGAATATGTCAAAAGTTGACTCAGTATCTCTAAGGAATAATTGAGCCCTTTTTTCCAACTGTTATCTATTAGCTTTTGAACTATATTCTCCATAAATTCCATTACAAAAAAAAGCATAATGGTTTCACTGTTCTACATATATTTTCATTTTATTTCTTCTATAAATTTATTTATTTATTTTTTTGTTTAGAACCTTAGGTGCACATTTAATGTTTTCCCATAATTTCATTGTTTTTTTTTCTTCTTGCATTCAAGTATATTTCACTAATGATCTGTAATTCTTACTCTTCAGGGAGTTTTCCTTCAGTCTTTGTTATTTCAATTTTGTTGAACACTTAAAATTTCTGAATACCTTTGATTTATACCCTAAGTTGTGATTCTACATATAAGAAATATATTTAAGTTAAGAAATATCCCCACAAAATACTGTGTGTTCTGTTTGAATATTTACTTTGTTTAGTTATCTTTTCTCTCATTGATTTATGAACCTGAACAGAGTTACAACAGAAATAGGGAGACATTAAGCTTCTCTGAGCCAGTTATTCCATATACTCTTAACCTTAATTATATTGGTTTGCCCTTCTCCTGTGGCTGTTAAATATTCTAGTATGCAAAACTATCCTTGGTACTATTGACAAATATGTCAAACTTTGTGTTCATCAAAACTGATCTAAGTGTGTTGTACTTTGGCATGTTCAGTCATACCTAGGTCTTGAGGTCAAAGTAATGAAATTCTGTGGAAATAAAAGTAAAAAGCAGAAACATCTGAATATCAGAGAGAAGAATTAGTTGGTGTGTCCTGGCTTTTTGAATCCAGCTCTTGGGCTTTCCAGGTGGCACCAGTGGTAAAGAACCCATCTACCAATGCAGGAGACTGGGGTTCCATCCCTGACTTGGGAAGATCCCCTGGAGGAAGGCATGGCAACTCACTCCAGTATTCTTGCCTGGAGAATCCCCATGGACAGAGGAACCTGGTAGGCTACAGTCCATGGGATCACAAAGAGTTGGAAACAACTGAAGCGACTTAGCAAACGTGCGTGGCAACTTGTGATCACAAAATATAGAAATTTATTGAAGTTAGCCCAAGAGAGATGGAATTTACTAAAGAGGGTGAATCCGTCTGAGGCCAATAAGGAGAAGAGTCACAACAATTTGACTGTGTGCAAATTATAGTGTAAAGAATGATTAAATTAAGATAAAAGAGAAACTAATAAGGACATACGGAGAACTCTGTGGGTTAGTTAAGGGCTAGGAAAAGAGTGCAATGAAGGGCAAGTTTGCAAAGGTGTGGCACGGGGGCAGGGCTTCAACAAATTGGATCTTATTAGAAAAGGTGTGGTTGCAGCCCCTTGGAGAGTTTGCTAGGTTGCTTAGGTCAGAGCCAGGTTACCACAACAGGATATAAGGTTGCAGATAGTCAAAACCCTAAATGAGGTATTCAGAGATTGGGGGGTCTTTTGCTGGAGAATTACAGCCTGTGGTGTAAACAGGGCCCTGGGAAGCAGCCCTTCCAGGTGTGCAAACAAGCCAAGGCTTGGGACAGGTGCACAAAGGGATGTCAAAGAACTTCCATGAGTCCTGGAGTGCTTGTGTTCATAGGCAGAGCTGGTGGGGAAGCATACAGAGTGGAGAATTTTAAGCACGTGGTATTCCAGGAGAGAAGACCACCTAGATAGTAACCAGAGAGGCTGCAACGTCACTGAGGAACTGCAGGTTCTAGGGGTATAACTGGGACAGTATCAGTGGAGAGCGTACACATTCACAGACTGACAGAACACACAGTAGGAGGCAAAAATAAAATACAAAATAAGCATCTCAGAATCAGAAGTCTTCTTCCTCTCTCCATATCTCCTGTGCCTTCTACAGCTGAACATGTGTTCATGTAAGGGAGAAATGCTTGAAGTCAAATCCATGATTGGAGAACATGTACTGAAGGGTGACTGGAGCTGAGAGGCAGTCAAGTGGTCACTGGCACAACTGTGAATGGAATGAACCTATGGAATGACACTAGGAAATCATGAGCAATCAGGCCTGTGCTTAGGGACCAGTTCCTTTTTTTTTCCTCCTAACCATAGGTCTTGTCTCAAGGTATCTCTCTTAAATCTACCCTTCTCTCATTCTTGGGTTGCTTCGTTATCATTTAAACTTAAATGTTCATTGTAGTCAGCCTGCTTTCTTTGTGAGACATTTCAGCTTCAACATCCATTTCTAACATGTATTCTCTCAGGACCTAATGTCCCAAGTTCTTGAAAGAGGGAATCTGTTTAGGAAAGTTCATTATTTTACTCCAGACATCATTACATGTATAGATTAACTGTCTTTGAGACCACTCCTAGTCTAACTGGTTCTGTACCTGGGAGTTGGGTCACATGGATAAAACACAGCTCCCAGAAAAAGCTCTTCAGCAGGAGTCACAGAGAAATAGTTCCCCTCCCCGATTGCAAGAGGAGGAACCACAGACTGAGAGACATGTTGATTGGTGATGTCTCTATTAAGTTTGGTATATAATTATATGCATGGCAAATTTTTTCGTAGAAATCAGTCAACTATACCTAAGCCCTTTTATATTTTATTCCCTCTAGATATGTTACTAACTGTATTGATAAAATTCATTTTTCTACTTCATAAAATATTTTCACTAGACCACTTTCAGGGTCTTCATAACATCTTGAGGTATGCAAAAGTCAAAATGAATATAAGAAACTTTATAATGAAAGAATTATATCCTGATTTTTCTTAGACATACTTTTTGCATTGCTCAGGATCTTTATAGTTGTAAAAGAAGGAAACAACTAAAATCAGTCTAAGTCAGAAAAGGAGATTTGTTATCTCATGTATTTGAAAAATACTGACTTCAGTTCCTGCTGGGTTCCAGACTCAAATGATGTTACCCATTTCTCAACTCAGCTTTACTCTGAGGTGGCATAATCCCCTATGGCTTCTCTCTACTTGAGGGCCCTCAATATTCTAGATTGCTGTCAGTTTTAGAAGAGTGTCAGAGCAGTTTCAGGCAATGGTTACTGCTCACAGGAATGAAAGTGGTGTCACCAAGGACACATATCAAATTGCCCATGGAGAAATAACAGGAGTGTAAAATCTGTGTGCTCATGTTCTTTTCTTTCTGTGGATTTCTTTGGCTTATATGTAAACATGTGAATATATATGATTATCTTTTTAACTGAAACAGCAGCTAACTTACAAATAAATAAATATCCACTATGAATTATCTTTTGAGAAGTTGGATGCACACGATGTTATCTCAATTGGGTTAGAAAACATTTGGTTTACTTATTGCTACTTTGCCATCCCTTGCAAATATCTCTGAACTAGTGGTTCTCAACCAATGACAGTTTTGCCTCTCAGGAGATAGATAACAATGTTGCAGACATGTTTTAGTTGTCACAGCTGGGTGGGTAGATGCTCTTTTGGATCTAGTAGTAGACGCAAAGATTCTCCTAAACATCCTACAATGCACAGAATAGCAACCCACAGCCCACAACAAAAAATTTTTATCTCTAAATGTCAGTTGTGTGTGTTGAGAAGCCTTGTTTTGCATGATCATGGCCACTTCTATGTCTTGCTCTACCTCCATATTTTTAATCCCTCTATTCTATTCCTCAATACACAGAAGAACTGTACAAAAAAGATCTTCAGGACCCAGATAACCATGATAGTGTGATCACTCATCTAGAGCCAGACATCCTGGAATGTGAAGTCAAGTGGGCCTTGGAAAGCATCGCTATGAACAAAGCTAGTGGAGGTGATGGAATTCCAGTTGAGCTATTTCAAATCCTGAAAGATGATGCTGTGAAAGTGCTGCACTCAATATGCCAGCAAACTTGGAAAACTCAGCAGTGACCACAGGACTGAAAAAGGTCAGTTTTCATTCCAATGCCAAAGAATGTTCAAACTACCACACAATTGCACTCATCTCACATGCTAGTAAAGTAATGCTCAAAATTCTCCAAGCCAGGCTTCAGCAATATGTGAACCGTGAACTTCCTGATGTTCAAGCTGGTTTTAGAAAAGGCAGAGGAACCAGAGATCAAATTGCCAACATCTTCTGGATCATGGAAAAAGCAAGAGAGTTCCAGAAAAACATCTATTTCTGCTTTATTGACTATGCCAAAGCCTTTGACTGTGTGGACCACAATAAACTGTGGAAAATTCTGAAAGAGATGGAAATACCAGACCACCTGACCTGCCTCTTGAGAAACCTGTATGCAGCTCAGGAAGCAACAGTTAGAACTGGACATGGAACAACAGACTGGTCCAAATAGGAAAAGGAGTACGTCAAGGCTGTATATTGTCACCCTGCTTATTTAACTTATATGCAGAGTACATCATGAGAAACGCTGGGCTGGATGAAGCACAAGCTGGAATCAAGATTGCCGGGAGAAATATCAATAACCTCAGATATGCAGATGACACCACCCTTATGGCAGAAAGTGAAGAGGAACTAAAAAGCCTCTTGATGAAAGTGAAAGAGAAGAGTGAAAAAGTTGGCTTAAAGCTCAACATTCAGAAAACGAAGATCATGGCATCCAGTCCCATCACTTCATGGGAAGTAGATGGGGAAACAGTGGAAACAGTGTCAGACTTTATTTTTGGGGGCTCCAAAATCACTGCAGATGGTGACTGAAGCCATGAAATTAAAAGGTGCTTACTCCTTGGGAGAAATGTTATGACCAACCTAGATAGTATATTCAAAAGCAGTGACATTACTTTGCCAACTAAGGTCCGTCTAGTATGGTTTTTCCTGTGGTCATGTATGGATGTGAGAGTTGGACTGTGAAGAAAGCTGAGCACCAAAGAATTGATGCTTTTGAACTGTGGTGTTGGAGAAGACTCTTGAGAGTCCCTTGGACTGCAAGGAGATCCAACCAGTCCATTCTAAAGGAGATCAGCCCTGGGATTTCTTTGGAAGGAATGATGCTAAAGCTGAAACTCCAATACTTTAGCCACCTCATGCGAAGAGTTGACTCATTGGAAAAGACTCTGATGCTGGGAGGGACTCAGGGCAGGAGGAGAAGGGGACGACAGAGGATGAGATGGGTGGATGGCATCAATGACTTGATGGATGTGAGTCTGAGTGAACTCCAGGAGTTGGTGATGGACAGGGAGGCCTGACCTAGTGCGATTCATGGGGTCACAGAGTCGGACATAACTGAGCAACTGAACTGATTCTATTCCTCTCTCTCTCTCTCTCTATATATATATATATATATATGTATGTATGTGTATATATATACATATAAACATATGAGTGTGTGTGTGTCTGTGTGCATGCACTTATGTCCAAATCCTTGCAAACCCATGGAATGCAGTCCACCAGGCTCCTCTGTCTATAAAATTTTCCAGACAAGAATACTGGAGTGGCTTTCCATTTTCTACACTAGGGAATATCCCTGACCCAGGGATCCAACCGGAGTCTATGGCATCTCCTGCATTGGTGAGCAGATTCTTTACCACTAGTGCCACCTGGGAATCCCATATATATCTTAAATTCCATCTCAACCCCATATCACAGGCAGCTAGTTCTGGTAGGAACTATATTTGACATCAAAATAAAACCTTTTGACTACTAGCTAGTGCTTACTGGGGAGCTACTGATTATCCTGGGTTGAGCTCTTTTGGTTGCATCTGACATAAACAATATTTCATCCCTCATAACCAAAAAAAAAAATCATTAATGAGATACTATGCCTGATGAACTCAAGAACAAGAATGTACCTGGATGAGAGAAACCACCAGATACAGGGATGCAGATGCCACAGGATATTCTTTGCATCTCTCAACTCTGCTCTTCTTCTTCTGCCAGCTTTTCTTCAGATTAGCCCCAAACAGCTCACATTTTATGCTACCACTGCCATGAGAAAGAGACATGCCTATTATTCTAAAGATCACAAGATGGCAGAGTAGAAGGACATGCACTCATCTTCTCCTGCAAGAACTCCAAAATTGCAACTAACCAGCCATTGACAAGAGAATGTTGGATCCTACCAGAAAAAGATACACCACATCCAGAGGCAAAGGAGAAGCCCCAATATGGCTATAGGATGGGCGAAGTGTTTAGAATCAAACCCCATACCCTCTAGAGATGCTTAGAGGGCTTAATCAAAACCTTGTGCACCCCAGGATCCGGGCACCCCAAAAGAGACTGAGCCAGACCTGCCTTTGAGTCTTTGAGTGTCTACTGCAGAGGCATGGGTAAGCACTGGTTTACCACTGGGACAGGGGCTCTGGTCACAGCACCTGGGAGGCACAGTGTGTGGCATAAGCCCTCTTGGAGGAGGTCACAATTAACCCCACCATAAAGCCACTGAGCAGGTGACCTGCAAATCAGAGAACAATTATACCAAAGAAGTTCTCTCACTGTTGCAAAAGTTCTAGGGCCTACAACAGATTTCCTAAACTGGGGGTCTGGCAAAAGGACTGAGAACCCCAGGGAATTTGACTTTGAAGGTCAGTGGGATTTGACTACAGATCTTTAACGGGCCTGGGGAAACAGACTCTTGGAGGGCCCAAAGAAAACCTTGTACACACAGGACACAGGAGAAAGGAGCAGTGAACCCACAAGAGACTGAGCCAGACATACCCGGGAGTGTCCAGGAATCTCAGGCAGAGACGTGGGTTGACAGTGGCCTGCCATGGGGCCAGGAACACTGAATACAACAGTCCTGGAAGATTCAGTATACTGGCATAATTCCTTTTGAAGGACTTACCTCAACAGTAGTTTTTCAGCCTCAGGCCAAACTACAGGGAGGGAACACTGTCCCATTCATCAAAAGAAAATTGGATTAAAGATTTACTAAGCATGGCCCCACCCACCAGAACAAAACACAGATTCCCCCAAGCCAGTCCCACCCATCAGGAAGCTTCTGAAATCCTCTTACCCTTATCCATCAGAGGGCAGACAGAATGAAAATCAGAATCACAGAAAACTAACCAAAATGATCATAAGGATCACAGCCTTGTCTAACTCAACTAAGCTATGAGCCATGTTGTGTAGGGCCACCCAAGATGGACAGGACATGGGGGGGAGTTCTGACAAAATGTGGTCCACTGGAGAAGGGAATGGCAAACCACTTCAGTATTCTTGCCTTGAGAACCCCATGAACAGAATAAAAAGGCAAAAAGATATGACACTGAAAGATGAACTCCCCAGATCAGTAGGTACACAATATGCTACTGGAGAAGAGTGGACAAGTAGCTCCAGAAAGACTGAAGAGGCTGAGCCAAACCAAAAAACAATACCCAGTTGTGTATGTGACTGGAGATGGAAGTAAAGTTCAATGCTGTAAAGATGGCATAGGAACCTGGAAAGTTAGGTCCATGTCAAGGTAAATTGGAAGTGGTCAAACAGGAGATGGAAAAATGTGAACATCAACATTTCAGGAATCAGTGAACTAAAATGAACCACAATGGGTAAATTTAATTCAGATGACCATTATATCTAATACAATGGGCAAGAATCCCTTAGAAGAAATGGAGTAGCCCTCATGGTCACATAACAAGTCCAAAATACAGAACTTCGGTGTGATCTAAAAAATGACAGAATGATCTCTGTTCATTTCCAAGGCAAAACATTCAATATCACTGTAATCCAAGTCTATGTTCCAACCATTAATGCTGAACAAGCTGAAGTTGAATGGTTCTAGGAAGACCTCCAATACCTTCTAGAATTAACACCAAAAAAAGATGTCCTTTTCATCATAGGGGACTGGAACGCTAAAGTAGGAAGTCAAGAGATCCCTGGAGTAAAAGGCAAGTTTGGCCTTGGAGTACAAAATGGAGAAGATCAACACCTAACAGAATTTTGACAAAAGAGCACACTGGCCATAGCAACACCCTCTTTCAACAACATAAGAGACAAATCTCACATGGCCATCAGCAGATGGTCATTACAGAAATCAGATTTATTATATTCTTTTGTAGCCAAAGATGGAGAAGCTCTATACAGTCAGCGAAAACAAGACCGGGAGCTGACTGTGGCTCAGATCATGAACTCCTTATTGCAAACATAAGATTTAAATTGAAGAAAGTAGGGAAAACCACTAGACCATTCGGGTATGACCTAAATCAAATCCATTACAATTATACAGTGAAAGTGACAAGCACATTCAAGGAATTAGATCTGATAGACAGAGTGCCTGAAGAACCATGGATTGAGGTTTGTAACATTGTATGGGAGGCAGTGATCAAAATCATCCCAAGAAAAAGAAATGTACTGTTAAAGTGCTGCACTCAATATGCCAGCAAATTTGCAAAATGGTTGTCTGAGGAAGCCTTACAAGTAGCTGAGAAAACAAGAGAATCTAAAGGCAAAGGAGAAAAGGAAAGATAAATTCATCTGAATGCAGAGTTCCAAAGAATAGCACAGAGAGATAAGAAAGCCTTCCTCAGCTATCAGTGCAAAGAAATAGAAGAAAACAATAGAATGGGAAAGACTAGTATCTCTAATTTTCTCTTCAAGAAGAGAAAATTATTTCATCCAAAGATGGGCACAATAAAGGACAAAAACAGTATGAACCTAACAGAAGCAGAAGATATTAAGAAGAGATGGCAAGAATACACAGAAGAACTGTACAAAAAAAAAGATCTCAATGATGATAACCACAATGGTGTGATCACTCACCTAGAGCCAGACATCCTGGAGTCTGAAGTCAAGCAGGCTTTAGAAAGCATCACTACAAACAAAGCTAGTGGAGGTGATGGAATTTCAGCTGAGCTATTTCCTCATCCTAAAAAGATAATGCTGTGAAAGTGCTGTACTCAATATGCCAGCAAACTTGGGAAACTCAACAGTGGTCACAGGACTGGAAAAGGTGTTTTTATTCCAATCCCAAAGAAAGGCAATTCCAAAGAATGCTGAAACTACCCCCGCACAATTACACTCATCTCAGATGCTAACAAAGTGATGATCAAAATTATCCAAGCTAGGATTCAACAGTATGTAAACCAAGAACTTCCAGATGTTCAAGATGGATTTAGAAAAGGCAAGGTAGCCAGAGATCAAATTGTGGACACCTGTTGGATCATAGAAAAAGCTAGAGAATTGCATTAAAAAATCTTCTTCTGCTTCATTACTATGCTAAAGCTTTTGACTGTGTGGATCACAAAAACCTGTGGAAAATTCTTAAAGAAATGGGAATACCAAGCCACCTTACCTGCCTCATGAGAAATGTGTATGTAGTTCAAGAAGCAACAGTTAGAACCGGACATGGAACAAAAGACTACTTAAAAATTGGGAAAGGAGTACATCAAGGCTATATATTGTCACCCTGCTTATTTAACTTATATGCAGAGTACGTCATGCGAAATGCCAAACTGGATGAAGCACAAGCTGGAATCAGTATTGTCAGGAGAAATACCAATAGCCTTAGATATGCAGATGACACCACCCTTATGGCAGAACATGAAGAGGAACTAAAGAGTTTCTCGATGAAAGTGAAAGAGGAGAGTGAAAAACTTGGTTTAAAACTCAACATTCAAAAAAAGGAAGATCATGGCATCCGGTCCCATCACTTCATGGCAAATAGATGGGGAAACAATGAAAATAGATAGACTTTATTTTCTTGGGCTCCAAAATCACTGCAGATGGTGACTGCAGCCATGAAATTAAAAGATGCTTGCTCCTTGGAAGAAAAGCTATGACAATCCTAGACAGCACATTAAAAACAGAGACATTACTGTGCTGACAAATGTCTATATAGTCAAAGCTATGGTTTTTCCAGTAGTCATGTATGGATGTAAGAGTTGGGCCATAAAGAAGGCTGAGTGCCAAAGAATTGATGCTTGAGCTGTGGTGTTGGGAGATCCAACCAGTCAATCCTAAAGGAAATCAGTCCTAAATATTCTTTGGAAGGATTGATGCTGAAGGTGAAACTCCAATATTTTGCCACCTGATGTGAAGAACGGACTCATTTAGAAAGACCCTGATGCTGGGAAAGATTGAAGGCAGGAGAAGAATGGAACAACAGAGGATGAGATGGTTGGATGGCATCATCAACTCAATGGATATGAGTCTGAGCAAGCTCCAGGAGTTGGTGAAGGAAAGGGAAGCCTGGCATGCTGCAGTCTATGGGATCACAAAGAGTCAGACACGATTTAGTGATTGAAATGAACTGACACCTACTATTCTAGATGACAATGCTAGAAATCCTAAAACAGGGTGCTAGAGAACCAGATTTAAGTCAGATGCACATTTTGGATTGATAAACTAATACAAGGGCTTCTCTGATGGCTCAGTGGTAAAGAACCTACCTGCCAATAAGCAGACACAATTTTGATCCCCGGATTGGGAAGATCCCCTGGAGAAGGAAATGATGAGAAATATTTCTTGCCTGGAAAATCCCATGGATAGAGGATCCTGGTGAGCTACAGTCGATAGGGTCACAAAAAAGTCAGGCACAATTTAACAACTAAACAACAGCATACTATGACAAGAGGCACTGAGAAATAGTATGCCAAACAGCTCAGCCACCCACTCACCCACTCCCCCCATAACCATATGTATGAGGGTAGAAGGTAATTTTCAAAAGCAGGGAGTATTTGGCCATCAGGCTCATGGAGGGAAATCAGACACCTAGAAAACACCACCTATATATTCTCACTCCCTTATGCTATCACTTGATCAAAAAATTCTGATTGTCTTGGATTAAAATATTCTTTAAAAAAAAAAACCTCCAGTAATTGTCCTTCTAAATGTATCACTTCTTTTCGACCATATCTTCTCACACAAAAAAGAACTAAGTTGTATAAAAAAATTCTGTAAGTTCCTTGTAATTGGAGAAAGACTTTTTAACTTGTAGTTGAATACCAGACTTTTTAAGGGAGCTTTCGTGATGGTCAACAGTTGGTAAAGAATCTGCCTGCAGTGCAGGAGACACAGAAGCCCTGGGTTTTATCCCTTGGGTCAGGAAGATCCCCTGGAGAAGAAAATGGCAACCCGCTCCAATATTCTTGCTTGAAAAATCCCATGGACAGAGGAGCCTGGAGGGCTAATTCAAGATAATTGGAGAAAACCCATTAAACTTATAGTTGAATACTTGACTTTTTAAAAGATATATATATAATCATTTCTTAACACACAGCAAGCTTAAGCAAAGGATGTAGACATTGTGCTCTAGCAAGTAGAAAATAATGTAAAATGAGGATCGCAAAAAAACAAGCTACATTGAACAATACCTGTCGAAGACTAAAATTATATGCTTTATACTGAAAGTATAATTCAGATTACTGAAAAATTTATCAAGCATTTAAAGCAGCTAGTCCTCTTAAAAGAGAAGTATTTTCCTCTGTAACATAATACTCTCTAGTTCAGTAAGTCCCTTTTATTCTTTGGAAAATAAAAATAAATTTCTGTCTAGTCATATTTGTCCAACTTACCTCAAATTCTAAAATAGAACTTCATTGCAACTATAGAAGACCCTTTACCATGACTGTTCAATATAGACTGTAAAGTGATATAACCTTGGCTGTTACCTGAAAAATTTAAAAATGATGTGGCAAAAATTCACCCAGATACATCAATTTGACATAGAAAGAAGAAGAAACATCTCAGGCAAGTATTGTGTTCCATATACATTGATTGAGAGGCATCTATTAAACAAACCAACATTCATGGTCTGATGGAACTACTGAAAGTGAAATATTTCAAAACTCATCATTATCATGATGATTATGTTAATAATAATCATTATTGTATCATTTAACTAGGAAGGCAGAAGCCTCCAACCAAAATCTTTTAGCTATTTCACAGAATAATAAAGTAACAGATGAACTCAGTGGAGGGCACATAGTAAGGGGTGTTTGGGTAGTTGAATAAGTTGGTGTGGAGGGCAAGCAATCATCTAGTTTCAAGTTCCGCTTCCATTGCATGCAACAGCAGTCCTACTGAACACAACAATTATCAGTTAAGATGATCAGAATGTAGACTTCAACGAAGTCTATTCAGCGTGACGTATTCAGCAATTTAATGCACTGCTGCTGCTAAGTCACTTCAGTTGTGTCCGACTCTGTGCAGCCTACCAGGCTCCTCCGTCCATGGGATTTGCCAGGCAAGAGTACTGGAGTGGGGTGCCATCACCTTCTCTGATTTAATGCACTAGATACATAAAAAGCAACTTAGGGGGAATAGAAATATTTTCTCCTTGGGTCTACTTCCTGTTATATTCATTCTCTCAACATTTATTGGATGACACTATGTTTCTACCACACTGTTTATTGGAGATAGAACATCATTTTCTACCCCTATTGTGGAAACTCATTGAAGTTTTCACGGTCTTGTGTGCTGCTCAGACGCCCTTCAGGGTGATCATCCCCTCAAAGGTCAGGGGTTTTAGGTCCTGAAGGCCAGACCTCAGTCCCTCTCCAGAGACTGCCTTTGGTGTTAAGGAGACTGCCTTTTTAAAGTAACAGCCCCTCTAGCAGCTGCACTGGTGGCTGCTCGGGGTCGGGAGGGGGAAAGGGGGCACAGAGGCCAGGTCTTTAACTCACCTGGGACCACTCTGCATGGCCTGGTATCCAGGGCACCTCCTTGGTGTGACTGAGACCTCTGTTGTGATTTCATCACAGTTCACCCTCTCCCTTTCCCCGGTCCAGTTACTCTCACACCTCATGGTTGTTCTTCCCCAAATGAACCTCTTGTCAAAAATCTGAGTCTTTGCCAGGGAGACTAATCCACTGTACTTATACTTATTTTGTAAAGTGTTATATAAAATACTTTAAATGAAGATAGTTTTTATTGAGTCCAGAATTAGCCAAACAAAAGTTGGCAAAAATAAATATGTAAATGTGAAAAAACTACAATTTTATAAGAAAACAGTAATTTTATAAGCTTGAGGTAAGAAAAAAAGTGAAAGTGTTAGTCACTCAGTTGTGTCTGGCTCTTTGCAACCCCATGGACTTTGCTCACCAGCCTTCTCTGTCCACGGAATTCTCTAGGCAAGAATACTAGAATAGTGGAATAGGTTGTGATTCCCTTCTCCAGGGGATCTTCCCAACCCAGAGATCAAACCCAGGTCTTCTGCACTGCAGGCAGTTTCGTAACATCTGAGCAACCAAGGAAGAAAATTTTTCTTTATTAAGAAAGAGTTGTTATTAAGACTTCAAAATCACTAACATTAAAATGATTCTAAAGTAAGAATATCTGTTCACTAAGCAATACCAGAAAGGAAGTGAAAATAGAAGCCACAGCCTAGAATAAAGTATTTCAAATCATGTTAATAGTAAAGGATTATAGATATCCAGATTAAAATTTTACATCATTAATAATTTTAAAAAGCAACCCATAAAAAGGGATACAAATAGATGTTCAGCTACTTCACAGGAAAACTCCATAGTAATAATATTTAAAAAAGAGTTCAACCTCACTAGTACTCAAGAAAACACATACTAAAATCAAGATGATATTGGTTTTACTAACTACACAGGCAAAATTTAAGAACTGGAAAATTTCTTGCTGTGGTAAGGATCTGCTGCAATGAGAATTCTAACAAATGGCTAGTGAGAATGTTAATTGGTATAATCACTTTGATTTCAAAAGCTGACATGTTTTTGAACAGTTGAATGTGACAGTTACTTGTGATCTAGTGATTTTTTTCCTTGTTTCATGTTATAGACTCTTTTCTACATGTGCAATACGAGATACATTGCTCATAATAGAAAGACAACTAGACAAAATCAAAATGGTTATGATTAGGATAAAGGGTAAATATGCTGTGATAGTCAATTTACAAAGGATTACACAGCAATGATAATGAATGAATTGCAGCCACACAAAAGACTACAGATAAAACTGAGAAACATTACATTATATGAAAAGAAAGCAAACTGCAGTATATGATACTTTTTTAAAGCTTGGAAACTAGTAAAACTAAGCAGTGTATTGTTTCAGAACATATGCATGTGGGATAAAACTTTTTTTTTTTAAATCCCACTGGAGAATAATACTGTCTACTCATTGTTCACCTTCCAAATCACACACAAAAATCCCTCACTGGCAAAACTGAAAACAGTACCTGCCGAAAAGTCATTTGGAGTAATGTCAAATCTGTTTTCAGTCATTACAAAACAGAGGACAATATAAAAGGTAGATGTTATTGTGAAACAATAAATATTATTTCAGTTCAGTTCAGTAGCTCAGTCGTGTCCAACTCTTTGAGAACCCATGAACCACAGTACGCCAGGCCTCCCTGTCCATCAACAATTCCCAGAGTCCACCAAACCCATGTCCATTGTGTCGGTGATGCCATCCGACCATCTCATCCTCTGTTGTCCCCCTCTCCTCCTGCCCTCATCATTCCCAGCATCAGGGTCTTTTCAGATGAGTCAGCTCTCCATATCAGGTGGCCAAAGTATTGGAGTTTCAGCTTCAACATGAGTTCCTCCAATGAACACCCAGGTCTGATCTCCTTGAGGATTGACTGGTGGGATCTCCTTGCAATCCAAGGGACTCTCAAGAGTCTTCTCCAACACCACAGTTCAAAAGCATCAATTCTTCTGCACTCAGCTTTCTTTATAGTCCAACTCTCACATCCATACATGACCACAGGAAAAACCATAGCCTTGACTAGATGGACCTTTGTTGGCCAAGTAACCTCTGCTTTCCAATATGCTGTCTAGGTTGGTCACAACCTTCGTTCCAAGGAGCAAGCGTCTTTTAATTTCATGGCTGCAATCACCATCTGCAGTGATTTTGGAGCCCCCCAAAATAAAGTCTGACACTGTTTCCACAGTTTCCCCATTTATTTGCCATGAAGTGATGGGACCAGATGCCATGATCTTCGTTTTCTGAATGTTGAGCTTTAAGCCAACCTTTTCACTCTCCTCTTTCACTTTCATCAAGAGGCTCTTTAGTTCTTCTTCACTTTCTGCCATAAGGGTGGTGTTATCTGCATATCTGAGGTTATTGATATTTCTCCCGGCAATCTTGATTCCAGCTTGTGCTTCCTTCAGCCCAGTGTTTCTCATAATGTACTCTGCATAGAAGTTAAATAAGCAGGGTGACAATATACAGCCTTGACGTTCTCATTTTCCTGTTTGGAACCAGTCTGTTGTTCCATGTCCAGTTCGAACTGTTGCTTCCTGACCTGCATACAGGTTTCTCAAGAGGCAGGTCAGGTGATCTGGTATTCCCATCTCTTTCAGAATTTTCCACAGTTTATTGTGATCCACACAGTCAAAGGTTTTGACATAGTCAATAAAGCAGAAATAGATGTTTTTCTGGAATTCTCTTGCTTTTTCCATGATCCACCCGAGGTTGGCAATTTGATCTCTGGTTCCTCTGCCTTTTCTAAAACCAGCTTGAACATCAGGAAGTTCACGGTTCACGTATTGCTGAAACCTGGCTTGGAGAATGTTGAGCATTACTTTACTAGCATGTGAGATGAGTGCAATTGTGCAATAGTTTGAGCATTTTTTGGCATTGCCTTCTTTGTGATTGGGATAAAAACTGACCTTTTTCAGTCCTGTGGTCACTGCTGAGTTTTCCAAATTTGCTGACATATTGAGTGCAACACTTTCACAGCATCATTTTTTAGAATTTGAAACAGCTCAACTAGAATTCCATCACCTCCTCTAGCTTTGTTCATCGTGATGCTTCCTAAGGCCCACCTGACTTCTCATTCCAGGATGTCTGGCTCTAGATGAGTGTGAGTGATCACACCTTCATGATTATGTGGATTGTGAGGATCTTTTTTGTACAGTTCTTCTGTGTATTCTTGCCACCTCTTCTTAATATCTTCTGCTTCTGTTAGATCCATACCATTTCTGTCCTTCATTGAGCCCATCTTTGCATGAAATGTTCCCTTGGTATCTCTAATTTTCTTGAAGTGATCTCTAGTCTTTCCCATTCCATTGTTTTCCTCTGTTTCTTTTCACTGATCACTGAGGAAGGCTTTCTTATCTCTCCTTGCTATTCTTTGGAACTCTGCATTCAAATGGGTATATCTTTCCTTTTCTCCTTTGCTTTTGGCTTCTCTTCTTTTCACAGCTATTTGTAAGGCCTCCTCAGACAGCCATTTTTCTGTTTTGCATTTTTCTTTCTTGGGGATGGTCTTGCTCTCTGTCTCCTGTACAATGTCACAAACCTCCATCCATAGTTCATCAGGCACTCTGTCTATCAGATCTAGTCCCTTAAATCTGTATCTCATTTTCCACTGTATAGTCATAAGGGATTTGATGTAGGTCATACCTGAATGGTCTAGTGGTTTCCCCCACTTTCTTCAATTTCAGTCTGAATTTGGCAATCAGGAGTTCATGATCTGAGCCACAGTCAGCTCCCAGTCTTGTTTTTGCTGACTGTATAGAGCTTCTCCATCTTTGGCTGCAAAGGGTATAACAATCTGATTTCGGTGTTGACCATCTAGTGATGTCCATGTGTAGAGTCCTCTAGATGTAACCAAACTTCTACGGAACTTCCCAGGTGGCATGGTGGTAAAGAATCTGCCTGCCAAAGCAGAAGACACAAGAGACGTGGGTTCAGTCACTGGGTTGGGAAGATCCCATGGAGAAGAAAATGGCAACCCACTCCAGTATTCTTGCCTGGAGAATTCCACGGACAGAAGTGCCTGGCAGTCTACAGTTCATGGGGTTGCAAAAAGTCAGACATGACCAAACATACACACAACACACACACACACACACTCAAACTTCTTACTATCCAGTCTTTCTAATTTAGAAAGTACAACTCATCAACAAGTTTCATCGACTTGATCCCTAAAACTCTCTTAAGTCTCCTCTTTCTTGCTATGTCCATTACTTGTCCTTACTTGTCTAGGTCTCAACTTTTCACCTGGATGATAGCTGAATGTGGTAGTCTGAAGATTTGTAGTCCATCTTCCTCTTGTGTCTACAACAAATGCAACCAGAATGATTTTAGTAAATAAGATCATGCAACTCATCTTTTCAGAGAAGGCAATGGCGCCTCACTCCAATACTCTTGCCTGGAAAATCCCATGGATGGAGGAGCCTGGTAGGCTGCAGTTCACAGGGTCGCTAAGAGTCAGACACGACTGAGCGACTTCACTTTCACTTTTCACTTTCATACATTGGAGAAGGAAATGGCCACCCACTCGTGTTCTTGCCTGGAGAATCCCAGGGACCAAGGAGCCTGGTAGGAGGCTGTCTATGGGGTTGTACAGAGCCGGACACGACTGAAGCAACTTAGCAGCAGCAGCACCAGCAGCACACATCTTTTTAAAAACTTTCTGTGGTTTCCTATCCTACATAGAGTGTAATCTAACATCCTCAATTTAAAGTGTCTGATCTTCTCTACGTTTCAACTACTATGATCTAGTCACACTATCATTAAATTTCTTCAAATTTACTAGGTTTATGACATGGCTTGCATGCAGTATCATTCCCCCTTCAATAGTCACATGGCGGGTATCATTTTGTTGTGTACATCTCAGCTTAATACCCATCATGGAGAGACTTTTTTCCAATCTAAAGTAACACCCAGCACTTTAATTCTCTTCACAGCACTCAGAAATTCTTTAATTTACTTGTTTAATGTCCATCTCATCCTCAAACATTAAGCATCATAAAGCAAGGACACTGTGGATTTTGTCTACCATTACAGCATGGTGTCTAGAACTGGCATAGAGAGATAAAACTTGCTTAATAAATAACTATTGAATGACTTACTATGCTAGCATGCATTGTGATAATGGTGCTTTTTTAAAAGATAATAATGGATCATGGAAAAAGCAAGAGAGTTCCAGAAAAACATCTATTTCTGCTTTATTGACTATGGCAAAGCCTTTGACTGTGTGGATCACAATAAACTGTGGAAAATTCTGAAAGAGATGGGAATACCAGACCACCTGACTTGCCTGTTGACAAATCTGTATGCAGGTCAGGAAGCAACAGTTCGAACTGGACATGGAACAACAGACTGGTTCCAAATAGGAAAAGGACTACGTCAAGGCTGTATATTGTCACCCTGCTTATTTAACTTATATGCAGAGGGCATCATGAGAAATGCTGGGCTGGAAGAAACACAAGCTGGAATCAAGATTGTAGGAGAAATATCAATAACCTCAGATATGCAGATGACACCACCCTTATGGCAGAAAGTGAAGAGGAACTAAAAGCTTCTTGATGAAAGTGAAAGAGGAGAGTGAAAAAGTTGGCATAAATCTCAACATTCAGAAAACTAAGATCATGGCATCCGGTCCCATCAGTTCATGGGAAATAGATAGGGAAACAGTGGAAACAGGGTCAGACTTTAATTTTTTGGGCTCCAAAATCACTGCAGATGGTGATTGCAGCCATGAAATTAAAAGACGCTTACTCCTTGGAAGAAAAGTTATGACCAACCTAGATAGCATATTCAAAAGCAGAGACATTACTTTGCCAACAAAGGTCCGTCTAGTCAACGCTATGGTTTTTCCAGTAGTCATGTATGGATGTGAGAGTTGGACTGTGAAGGATGAGTGTTGAAGAATTAATGTTTTTGAACTGTGGTGTTGGAGAAGACACTTGAGAGTCCCTTGGACTGCAAGGACATCCAACCAGTCCATTCTGAAGGAGATCAGCCCTGGGTGTTCTTTGGAAGGAATGATGCTAAAGCTGAAACTCCAGTACTTTGGCCACCTCATAAGAAGAGTTGACTCATTGGAAAAGACTCTGATGCTGGGAGGGATTGGGGGCAGGAGGAGAAGGGGACGACAGAGGATGAGATGGCTGGATGGCATCACTGACTCGATGGACGTGAGTCTGAGTGAACTCTGGGAGTTGGTGATGGACAGGGAGGCCTGGCGTGCTGCGATTCATGGGGTCACAAAGAGTCAGACACGACTGAGCGGCTGAACTGAACTGAACCGAATGATGCTTCTTACACAATTACATTTTACTGAATATATCAGCCTGGATGCCATAATTGGCCCATGACTCTTTATAAGTAATCATTCTTTGTTGATAGCCTCTTTTAAAGAGTTAATCCTTAGGACTCAGTCTTGGTCTTGAGTATATTATATTTTCAAACATAATGTAAACATTTCAATATTGTTTGGAATGCATGAAATGGAATGGCAGTGTTTCTTACTTTATTGTCTAAAAGATATTGTCAGTTCAGTTCAGTCGCTCAGTCGTGTCAGACTCTTTGTGACCCCATGAATCACAGCACACCAGGCGTCCCTGTCCATCACCAACTCCCAGAGTTTACTTAAACTCATGTCCATTGAGTTGGTGATGCCATCCAGCCATCTCATCCTCTGTCGTCCCCTTCTATTCCTGCCCCCACTTCCTCCCAGCATCAGAGTCTTTTCCAATGAGTCAACTCTTTGCATGTGGTGGCCAAAGTACTGGAGTTTCAGCTTTAACATCAGTCCTTCCAATGAACACCCAGGATTGATCTCCTTCAGAATGGACTGGTTGGATGTCCTTGCAGTCCAAGGGACTCTCAAGAGTCTTTTCCAACACCACAGTTCAAAAGCATCAATTCTTCGTCACTCAGTCTTCACAGTCCAACTCTCACATCCTGACAAAAGATATTGTCAAGGAAATGTTAAATCCAAATTACTAGCAGTAGCCATTAATCCCGAAAGAGATTTTTTGAGTCAATGAAATATTATTTTATCTTCAATTAAAATTGACATGTTAAACATTTTCTTTTAAAGGGTTAGTCATTAGGAAACCATTTTGTAAAATAAGACACTTTTTGCCATTTACCAGATGGTGATCTAGGAGTGTGTCTGAAACAAAAACAGTCAATTCTGACTGACCAGTTACCTAAACTGTAAATATACCTGCTAGAGAAGATTGTATCTCTTATGATTTATGATTTATGTATGAGAGAGAAAAGTAAACAGCAAGGAAGCTGAAAGCTGATATATAAAGCCAGAAATAGGGTGTGGGTGTGGATGGACTTTGGCTATGCTCAAGCCAAGGACATGAGAGAGTAAAAACTCTGCACTTAGAAAAAAATACGTTGTCTGAAAGCAGGGAGGAAAAATGGTGAGACCTGCCCAGAGCTGCTGAATCAAGGTAAAGGTTCAGTGTTTAAGTGAGGATCCAAAAACTGTTATTGCCTATATTCCCTGAACTGACTTGGTATTACCTGGTAATAAACCTCAGAATTCCTGACTTCTTCAGTATATATCACTTCTACATAAGTTGGAAAACCTTGGATGAATTTCCCATCTTTATATCAATAGAAACCTAACTGGTGTAGTTCACGGCTCTAGTTTCCATATTTTGTCTTGTCATTTAATCTTTCATTCAATAAATATTTATTTAGCAACATCTATGCTTTAGACACTGTTTTAGGTTTTAGAACAAGATACTAAACAGAAGCAAGAAAAATAAATTCCTGATTTCCTGAAAATTATGTTATAGAAAGGGATATTCCATAAAGATGAAAAGGTTAAACATATCTTATAACATCATTCCCCAACATTTTTGGTGCCAGGAACTAGTTTCATGGAAGACATTTTTCTATTAATGGGATGGGGGTGGGGGAGGAGGGAGGAGGTTTCAGAATGATTTGAGCTCATTACATTTATTGTGCACTTTATTTCTGAGTTAATACCACCATGGATCTGACAGGAGGTACCAGTCTGTGGTCTGGAGGTTGTGGACCTCTGCTTTATAAGAAGTGATGATGCTACAAAAAAAAAAAAAAAAAAAAAAGAAATAAAATAAGACATAGGAAGGGGATATGAAATACTGAAGCAGGGAAGGTGGGGTATTGAATTTCAGATGAAGTGGCCTGAATAGGCCACAGGGACTGTTACTTTCCAGTACAACTTTCAGGTAGAAGAGCATTCAGGTCAAGAGCATTACTATGAGCATAATTGGAAAATTCTAGGCATACAGTGGAAAACAAACAACAGGGCCTTCAGCTGAGTATGCTGAAAGACTAGCAGAATAAGCAAGAGGAAGCACATTAGGGGATGAGGTCAGAGAGCCACAGGCAGGGGGAGGTGAGACCAGGAGGGACGGAGATGTTGAGGCCCAAATCACGATGAATCTTTTAGTCACAGTAGAGATGGTGGCTTTTATTCCAGATGAGGTGGGTTGCCTCTGGAAGGTTCCAGGTAGAGAAGTGGCATGCTCTGACAAGGTTTAAGAGCACCACTTTGGTTACTGTGTTGGTGACAGGCTACAGGTGCCTAAGGGGAGAGAGAAAGATGAGTTAAGAGGCTGTTGCTCTGTTCAAAGTAAGGGCTGAATGGTCATGTTAGGCTAGGCTGGTGGCCAAGGGGGTGTTGGGAAGTGAGCAGATTGCACATATATTGCAAAAATATTACTGAAAGAATATGTTTTTAGGTAGTCTTGGAGGGTAATAAAAAAAAAAAGAATCAAGATTTGGGACCTGAAATGAAAAGCCTATAGGAAGAGCTGATGTAGCTTTAAGTTGTAGGCAAGTTTATCAGGAACTCCATCTTAAACTTAAGCATGTTAAATTTAAGACATCAAATCTAAGTGGAAATGTCAAATAGGCCAGTGAAGGACAGAGATCTGGAGTTCTGAAGAGATTTCTGAAATGGGGATATATAAATCTGATAGAGTCAAGAAGGCAGATAAAGAGACAGATGGACAGACTATAAAGTCATGAGACGTGGTATTGTTATTGTTCAGTCCCTAAGTCATGTCCAGTTCTTTGCAACACCATGGACTGCAGCATGCCAGGCTTCCCTGTCCTTCACTAACTCCTGGAGTTTGCTCAAACTCATGTCCATTGAGTCAGTGATGCCATCCAACCATCTCATCCTCTGTCATCCACTTCTCCTCTTGCCCTCAATCTTTCCCAGCACCATGATCTTTTCTGATAGTCCCTATTCACAGCCCAATATTTGGAGGTCAGTGAGATGAGAAGGAAAGCAAGTGAGATGAGAAGGAAAGCAAGTGAGATGAAAAGGAAAGCAAGTGAGATGAGAAGGAAAGCAAGTGAGATGGTCCAGCCAGAAAGGTGAGGAGAAAAATTAGCCCACAGTGATATCCTAGCATACCAGAGAAGGAAGTGTCAGAGAAGAGTAGTCCTCACTATCAAATGATGCTAATAACATACCTAACATGATGGGCAGAAACAAGGATGCAAATGTGGTTAAGGACCTTGAGTACATTCTCTTCTGACAGTTTTTGTGTTCTTGATGGTATGGAGAGCGAGTCATCAGCTGAGAGTAAGGATAAAGGGGGAGTTAGACTTTCACTCTAAATTTCCAGTGATAATGCTTTTCACTTATTGATTAGTGTTCAATATTTGTGGACTATGTAACTAACAAAAGAAAAAAAGAACCCTTAAAATGAGAGTGAGAATATAAAGGTTAGAGGCCCCACTCTAATTCCTATTGTGTTGAGTAAGTCACTCACTTCCTCCACCCCTTAAGATTCAGTTTTCCCATTAATAAAGATAGGCTAATAATAACTACTTAGTGGAGGAGAAAAAAAAATCCCTGACTGATAGAATTTGTGGGTGAAGTAATTAGGAAGTGATGTCTTGAGTACTTAGTACCTTTGTTTCAAATATAATTTATGTGATTATAAGTTACATAGGTTAATATTTAATTTTATTGAACTTATTTCTGAAAATTTAGCAATCAGTTCTCAGGAGATGAGACAGACTGGCTCCAGAACACCACAGCATATACTTCTGAGTTTTAGTAAGAATTGAATAAAATCATGTGTGAGGGAGAGCTTATATTTGGTAAAAATCTATTCATACAAGGATCATTATATTTTGAGATGTTTTAGAGCAAGTAAGAAAGGCAAAAGATACAGTCTCTGCCTTGTTTGTGTTGGAATTTATGACATATCTTCAGAGAGTAGCTAACAAGTAAATGAACAATGAGCTAAGTTTTCACAGGTGAGTTAGACAAAAGGCTTCCTGATTATAAAAATAGAAGGATCCTGTATTGAACCTGGACTGGCGATTTGTTTCTTATATATTATACATGTTTCCATGCCACTCCCCCAAATCATCCCACCCTCTCCCTCTCCCACAGAGTCCAAAAGACTGTTCTATACCTTTGTGTCTCTTTTGCTGGGATGACCCTGAGGGATGGTACCAGGAGGGAGGTGGGAGGGTGGTTCAGGATGGGGAACACGTGTATGCCCGTGGCAGATTCATGTTGATGTGTGGCAGAACCAATACAATATTGTAAAGTAATTACCCTCCAATTAAAATAAATAAATTTAAATTTTAAAAATTTAAAAAATAAAAAAATTTAAAAAAAATAAAAATGGAGATTTTAACCATGTTTTTAAATTCAAGATTTAAAAAGTTAATTTAGTCATTTTCTTTTTGTAATTTTAATGCTTTAACATGCTTCTCTCTATAGATAAAAGGACCAACTATAAAATTTCTAAAATATTCCTTTAAATTATGGGTCATTTTTTTCTGAAATACTGTTGTAGACTTCAATTTCAAGACTCCTTTCTATTCCATAATAAGAGATATGATGAAAAAGAGTTAACCACTAACACTTCAAAAAATGACGTCACTCATATGACGCAGAGAAGGTACCGCTTGTTGTTGAACTCTCATTTTCTTATCATCACTCTGGCTCATATGTTGTTTACCAAAGTGGAGAAATAAACATAAACTAGATTTATATTTAATACCTATTAGTGACCTGTTAAATAGGTTATTTAATTCCTGTGGCTTTAGTTTCATAGTTTCTGAATTAACTTACCTATTTTTTTTAAAAAAGAATATTTCTGGTTTAACCTTATAAGATACACATTTGAAAAATTCCTATGGAGAGATTAAGGATTATCATAATATCTATTTTCACGTATCAGTTCAGATCAGTCGCTCAGTCATGTCCGACTCTTTGCGACCCCATGAATCGCAGCACGCCAGGCCTCCCTGTCCATCACCATCTCCCGGAGTTCACTCAGACTCATGTCCATCGAGTCAGTGATGCCATCCAGCCATCTCATCCTCTGTCATGCCCTTCTCCTCCTGCCCCCAATCCCTCCCAGCATCAGAGTCTTTTCCAATGAGTCAACTCTTCACATGAAGTGGCTAAAGTATTGGAGTTTCAGCTTTAGCATCATTCCTTCCAAAGAACACCCAGGGCTGATCTCCTTCAGAATGGACTGGTTGGATGTCATTGCCGTCCAAGGGACTCTCAAGAGTCTTCTCCAACACCACAGTTCAAAATCATCAATTCTTCAGCGCTCAGCCTTCTTCACAGTCCAACTCTCACATCCATACATTACCAGAGGAAAAACCGTAGCCTTGACTAGATGGACCTTAGCTGGCAAAGTAATGTCTCTGCTTTTCATGTATAGATTATGGTTAAAATTTCCAAGCAATATTAAAATATCTCATTATCATTCCTTGTCAACTCTCACTCTACTCAAGTTCAAGAAAGATAAACTTAGAGAAAAAAATTAGAGGATATTAAGGGTCAAATTCAAATATAAATCATAACTAATATGCAAATAACAGTCACACAGTATGGCTTTTCTAAAATAAATAATATTTATTAGCCCTGTTTTCAAGCCCAGTAGTTTTTTAAGTTGGTTTGTTATTCCTTGACCTAACAATCAATTTGTTACTGATATTGGGGCTTATTTGTGTTTGTCAATATGCTTCATTTTCCTTTTCAGAACCAGTCTGGTGGTTTCTCAATGCTTATAGAGTTCAATTGCAATAGTGACATGAAAGACATTTTTATGTCCACTTAAAATGCAAGGAAAGAAAATCTCAATAATTCCTTAGAAATTATAGAAAGTAGAAAATCTTCTAGAAGCAGAGATGCCCTGAAACGTGAAGATTGGTGAGAATCTTGACGGTGGGGGTCCAAATTCAATGCTACATTTAAAAATTTTCTTTTCTTAGACTTACAAAAAGACATCTGTTTTTTAAAATTATGTTTCCATCATGTGGACAATGTTGCCCAGGAAAATTTCTTCACAAAAATGTGCAAACAATACAGAAGTTGATGTTCAATGTGTCAAAAACTCTGAGAGAATTTTCACATGTGTATCTTAAAAGGCATTGTCAAAGTAATGGGAAGACTTGCTGTCTTTTCTCTGACAGACACATATCCATACTACAGAGAGAGTGTGCAAGAGGTAAGAAAGCTTTCCTTTTCTGACAGAGGATCAGCATTTAGGATTGTATTAGCATGCTTTATTAGAAGATAGTTACCCTCCCACCATTTGATAATATGTACATATAACTTGCTATTTTTTGGAACTCTGCATTCAGATGCTTATATCTTTTCTTTTCTCCTTTGCTTTTCGCTTCTCTTCTTTTCACAGCTATTTGTAAGGCCTCCCCAGACAGCCATTTTGCTTTTTTGCATTTCTTTTCCACGGGGATGGTCTTGATCCCTGTCTCCTATACAATGTCACGAACCTCATTCCATAGTTCATCAGGCACTCTGTCTATCAGATCGAGGCCCTTATATCTATTTCTCACTTCCACTGTGTAATCATAAGGGATTTGATTTAGGTCATACCTGAATGGTCTAGTGGATTTCCCTACTTTCTTCAATTTAAGTTTGAATTTGGTAATAAGGAGTTCATGATCTGAGCCACAGTCAGCTCCTGGTCTTGTTTTCGTTGACTGTATAGAGCTTCTCCATCTTTGGCTGCAAAGAATATAATCAATCTGATTTTGGTGTTGACCATCTGGGGATGTTCATGTGTAGAGTCTTCTTTTGTGTTGTTGGAAGAGGGTGTTTCCTATGACCAGTGCATTTTCTTGGCAAAACTCTATTAGTCTTTGCCCTGCTTCATTCTGCATTCCAAGGCTAAATTTGCCTGTTACTCCAGGTGTTTCTTGACTTCCTACTTGTGCATTTTAGTCCCCTATAATGAAAAGGACATCTTTTTGGGGTGTTAATTCTAAAAGGTCTTGTAGGTCTTCAAAGAACCATTCAACTTCAGCTTCTTCAGCGTTACTGGTTGGGGCATAGACTTGGATTACCGTGATATTGAATGGTTTGCCTTGGAAACGAACAGAGATCATTCTGTCGTTTTTGAGATGGCATCCAAGTACTGCATTTTGGACTCTTTTGTTGACCATGATGGCTATTCCATTTCTTCTAAGGGATTCCTGCCCATAGTAGTAGATATAATGGTCATCTGAGTTAAATTCACCCATTCCAGTCCATTTTAGTTTGCTGATTCCTAGAATGTTGACATTCACTCTTGCCATCTCCTGTTTGACCACTTCCAATTTGCCTTTATTCATGGACCTGACATTCCAGATTCCTATGCAATATTGCTCTTTCCAGCATTGGACCTTGCTTCTTTCACCAGTCACATCCACAACTGGGTATTGTTTTTGCTTTGGCTCCATCCCTTCATTCTTTCTGGAGTTATTTCTCCACTGATCTCCAGTAGCATATTGGGCACCTACTGACCTGGGGAGTTCCTTTTTCAGTATCCTATCATTTTGCCTTTTCATACTGTTCATGGGGTTCTCAAGGCAAGAATACTGAAGTGGATTGCCATTCCCTTCTCCAGTGGACCACATTGTGTCAGACCTCTCCACCATGCCTGCCTGTCTTAGTTCCAAAGAATAGAAAGAAGAGATAAGAAAGCCTTCCTCAGTGATCAATGCAAAGAAATAGAAGAAAAGAACAGAATGGGAAAGACTAGATATATCTTCAAGAAAATTAGAGACACCAAGGGAACAGTTCATGCAAAGATGGGCTCGATAAAGGACAGAAATGGTATGGACCTAAGAGAAGCAGAAGATATTAAGAAGAGGTAGCAAGAATACACAGAAGAACTATATGAGAAGGATCTTCATGACCAAGATAATCACGATGGTGTGATCACTCACCTAAGCCAGATATCTTGGTATGTGAAGTCAAGTGGGCCTTAGAAAGCATCACTACAAACAAAGCTAGTGGAGGTGATGGAATTCCAGTTGAGCTAATTCAAATCTTGAAAGATGATGCTGTGAAAGTGCTGCACTCAATATGCCAGCAAATTTGGAAAACTCAGCAGTGGCCACAAGACTGGAAAAGGTCAGTTTTCATTCCAATGCCAAAGAAAGGCAATGCCAAAGAATGCTCAAACTATCGCACAATTGCACTCATCTAATACAACGGTAAAGTAATGCTCAAAATTCTTCAAGCCAGACTTCAGCAATATGTGAACCGTGAACTTCCTGATGTTCAAGCTGGTTTTAGAAAAGGCAGAGGAACCAGAGATCTAATTGCTAACATCTGCTGGATCATCAAAAAAGCAAAAGTTCCAGAAAAACATCTATTTCTGCTTTAATTGACTATACGAAAGCCATTGACTGTGTGGATCACAACAAATTGTGGAAAATTCTGAGAGAGATGGGAATACCAGACCACCTGACGTGCCTCTTGAGAAAACTGTATGCAGGTCAGGAAGCAACAGTTAGAACTGGACATGGAACAACAGACTGGTTCCAAATAAGAAAAGGAGTACGTCAAGGCTGTATACTGTCACCCTGCATACTTAACTTCTATGCAGAGTACATCATGAGAAACGCTGGGCTGAAAGAAGCACAAGCTGGAATCAAAATTCCCTGAAGAAATATCAGCAACCTCAGATATGCAGGTGACACCACCCTTATGGCAGAAAGTGAAGAAGAACTAAAAAGCCTGTTGAAAGTGAAAGAGGAGAGTGAAAAAGTTGGCTTAAAGCTCAACATTCAGAAAACGAAGATCATGGCATCTGGTCCCCTCACTTCATGGGAAATAGATGGAGAAACAGTGGCAACAGTATCAGACTTTATTTTTTGGAGCTCCAAAATCACTGCAGATGGTGACTGCAGCCTTGAAATTAAAAGATGCTTACTTCTTGGAAGAAAAGTTATGACCAACCTAGATAGCATATTAAAAAGCAGAGACACTACTTTGCTAACAAAAGTCTGTCTAGTCAAGGCTATGGTTTTTCCAGTGGTCATGTATGGATGTGAGAGTTGGACTGTGAAGAAAACTGAGCACCAAAGAATTGATGCTTTTGAACTGTGGTGTTGGAGAAGACTCTTGAGAGTCCCTTGGACTGCAAGGAGATCCAACCAGTCCATTCTGAAGGAGATCAGCCCTGGGATTTCTTTGGAGGAAATGATGCTGAAGCTGAAACTCCAGTACTTTGGCCACCTCATGTGAAGAGTTGACTCATTGGAAAAGACTGATGCTGGGAGGGATTGGGGGCAGGAGGAGAAGGGGACGACAGAGGATGAGGTGGCTGGATGGCATCACTGACTCGATGGACATGAGTTTGAGTGAACTCCAGGAGTTGGTGATGGACAGGGAGGCCTGGCGTGCTGTGATTCATGGGGTCGCAAAAAGTTGGACACGACTGAACAACTGAACTCAACTGAACTGACATATAACTTGAACTGAGCATATAACTTTATAAGTTTAATTTATATTCTTTTCAATATTGATTTTTTAAAATATTTATAATAGTATACCATTTTCTAATTTTAGGAAAATTTCACCTAATTCTTTTTACTCTGTTCTTGAAATTGGTTTAAAATACAAATCTTTGCAGATTATACTTATTTAATACAGGTTATCGGCCTATCAGTGATTCTTAACCTACGGACCTTTTGTATTAGTCTATGGATTACAGACTAAGTTCTGAGAATGATGTTTTGAAATGAATAAAACAAAGCAATGGGGTTAAAAATAATGGGGTTACAAACAAAACCAATTATTTGAAAACACAACTATTTAATTTTTTAAATTGTGTGACTCTATTAACACATTGAATAATAAGACTTAACAACAATGTAGAATCACTATCAAAGAAGTGATGAGCATAAACAATAGTTGGTGATATCACATCTGTGATGTGGTCTTAAACATCTCTGATTTCTATTGATGATTTAATTATAGGTAGTGCTACTACTATTGCCTGCATTTCTCATTGAAGGAAATATGAATTTCAGTTGGCGGAAAATGAAAATAAAGTTGTGCTCTTTCCCCATACAAGTTCACATAGCCCTTGAAATATGTTTATGGATCCAGGGTTTAGTAATGTGAGGTTATGAAGTCTGAATACAGAATTTCATCTTAAAATGTCTTCCTTATATAGCTGCAATTTAGAGTATTTTCCACTAAATCATTTAGTCTTTTAGATTCCTTTTATAGTGGATGCAGGTTTGATTCCTTCCTTTTCTTTCTTCTCATCCCTTTAGCACGTGTTTTACTCAAATGCTGAGCTCTCTGAATGCTAGTTAAGTGAGCAGTTTGAAGGAAGGCAAAATGTCTCAGTTTTTCAATCTACATGGCATGACTAGGGCATCATCTTAAGAGGAGGAAACCATAGTCTGTCTTCCCTACTATGTACTAGTTATGCTTAAATATTCATTTTAGGACTAGTTAGGCCATGAAATTTTGCTTTTAAAGAAAGGACTGTACCCTCACATGCAAGTAAGACCTTGCTAAGAGAAGAGAAAAATGAGGCTTTCCATTTATTTACCTTGATGAGATGCTTTGAAGACAATATATGAGAAAGGAAGCTGAAATGCTAACTTAAGACATTTGGTTCTAAATCACAATTATTATGCAGTTAAACCTCAGTCTGACTTTCAGAAATTCAGTCCAGAGACTTTTATGTTCCCATTATGTAAAAGATTTTCTGAAATATTTTCCAAAATGATAAACATTTCAGTGAAATTATGTATATTCTTTCTTCAATGATAAGTTACTTGTCATCTATATGATATCAAAACCTAGAATATTATCATTTTCATGTGTCCATAAAGAGCAAAGTTATAATGATCAGCCAAAAGCATTCTTTAAGAGTGCATTCCTTAATTATATATAATTTATCTGCTATGACTCTTTCAAAGAGAATTATGGAAATGTTTTGCAATTTTTGTCAGTACAACAGTATTCCCAGATATAAGAACCCATTGTACTACAAACCTGAAATGTGCTCATTCATTTGGATATTCCATTCAATTGATTTTATAGCATGTTGAAACTGAAAATATAATATGAAAAAATAAGAAAGTGAAATAAAATAATAGCTGAAAAAAAATAAAGACTAACTTCAGAACCAACAATTCAAGAGATACACTCTTCTGACACATAATGGCAGAGTGATCCAAGATTTGAAACAAGACGTTCTGCTCATGGAATTGAACCGTCATATGAAAATAGCTTCAATAAGTAGTTTTTGAAAATCTACTATATTGAAGACCATTGGTGTTATTAAAAGTGTGAAATGATGCCTACATTTAAAAACTGTTCTCCTGTGTCTCTGCTTCTTCATATGGTGATCTTCTTATAGACATATGTTATTGGATTAGGGGCCTACCCCACTATAATATAAACTGATCTTAACTAATTATATCTACAAAACCTATATTTGCAAATAAAGTCACATTCTGAGGTACTGGAAGTTAGGACTTTGACATATCTTATTTTGGGGACTGAGAAGATATAATTAAACCCATTACACATCAACTCTGTTGATGTCAAAATGCTTTTTCCCTTCAAGGAAATATATGTTCAATTTTATAACAACAAACAAAATAACAGTCAGTATTCTTTTAGCTAAAAGCAACCCAACTTGCAATGAAAAAATGTTTTGGAAAGAAGCTCACAAAATTAAAGAGGATTGCTGAGATAAGGGGAGCTCTGGAACCGTATATCTCTCCGCCTCTCACCTTTGCTTCTCTCTGGGTATGTACTATATCCTCTCAAGCTTATCCCTGCATTGCTGCATATGATTACCAGAAGTTCTAGGTCCATGTGCTATGAGCCCTCTTGGTCCATAATCTTAAGTAAATAATTAGAGAACATGCTGCTTGCTTCAGTAGAAAAAGCCTACAGAAGGACTTTGAGTGATCCTGCGCATAGCCTGGACAGATGACTATTGCTGCTAGAAAGTGCTATGATCAGAGCCTAGCCAAAAGCTCAACCCTTCTGTCCATTGCAGTAGGTCTAAAACAAAAAGAGAAATTTGTCAGGATAGATGTTTTAGTTTTTGAGGGCTGCCATAATAAAATACCACAGGCTTAAGTAACAGACATTGAATTTCTCATAGATCTGCAAGCCTATGAGATGTCTAAGATCAGGGTACTATCACGGTTGATTTCTTCTGAGATATCTTTCCTTGGTTTGTGGGCAGCTGATTTCTCTCTTTCCTCTGTGTGCTCATCTATCTGTATAAAAATCTCTTCTTTTGAGGACATCAGTGATACTGGATTAGGGCCCACCAAGATAACCTCTGGAGAACGAAATGGCATCCCACTCCAGTAGTCTTGCCTGGAAAATCCCACAAATGGAGGAGCCTGGTAGGCTGCAGTCCATGGGGTCGCTAAGAATCAGACACGACTGAGCGACTTCACTTTCACTTTTCACTTTCATGCATTGGAGAAGGAAATGGCAAGCCACTCCAGTGTTCTTGCCTGGAGAATTCTAGAGACGGGGGAGCCTGATGGGCTGTCGTCCATGGGGTTGCACAGAGTCGGACACGACTGAAGCGACTTAGCAGAACGTTAACCTCATTTCTCTTTACTCAGCTCTTGAAAGGCCCTCTCTCCAAAGACAGTCACATTCTGAGTGTTAGAACTTCAATGTAGGAGTTTTGGGTGGACTTACCTGAATCAGTTTGTAACAATATAAAGTCTGATGAAAGCCAACAAATGTTTGCCTGAAAACCACTATCTCCTATAAGGCATCTCTTCTGTTAAACAGACATATCATGGACTCTTTTCAAGAATCTCACAAGATTGACACTGTCATTGCCCAGAATTTTACATATGAATTGAAAATTTTAAAAAGCTAATATTTTGTCCAAGGTAACAGAGAAAAGCTGAGATTCAAACCCAAGTTGCCGTGGTTCCAAATTCTACAAGCCCAACCACTACATTGTAATTATAGAATTGGTTTGGGATTTTTAGTTTTGGATTTTGGCTTGAATTTGTTTTATTTTTTATAAAGACGGGAGTGATCCTAGAACAAAGAACACATTTAAATCCTTTAGTATTTTTGCACTACAGACTTTTGGGGGCATTAGATAAACTGTAAAGAATTTTCAAATCATCTCCTAATAATCTTAGTTCATAGCTGTAAATATGGTAGATCATTTCAGGGGAAAATTGAAGAAGTTATTTCTGAAGAAAATATGAAAAGTTTAAATGATGCTCTGGCCAAAAAAAAAAAAATTTAAGTGGAAGATTATTTTAGCCTATACATTTTTACTTGGAGAGCTGCATTAATTGGCAAAATGTAAGTGCAATTTTGGGGGAGTAAATAAAGACCATTTCAATTCAGTGGTATGTATGAAATAATCTTACTTTCCAACAGCCAAAACTGAGTATATTGTAAACAAGTTGGAGCATTGTTTATTGTTTATTGTTTACACTTGTATTTGCCAAACACAGAACTATAGTCAACATTTCTTTTTTAAGTAGTTTTAGAGTCTCATCACAAAAATAAGCTGCACATTAATAATATACAATAATAAAAACATGCTGTTTTTTGTGGGGCCTCTATACTAATCTTTTGGGGAGGCAGAGAGAATTCTGTGGCTGGCTGTAATATCAGGCTGATTATTATGGAGAATAAAGGGTGGGGGACAAGGGCCACATTCACTCGTTTGCTTGTTGATGATGTATGCTCCGGATCAATATCTGAAACCTCACATAACGCAAGAAGACTAAGCAATTTTGTTTCATAATAGGTTGTGGAAAGCGACCACACTTTGCATTTCCTGACTTTGTGGTGGTTTGGGGCTTTCAGTGGCTTCATCAACAAAAAGAAAATGAGAGTCTAGTGATCTTCACCTTCATAGTTCTGCAAAAGTACATGGAAAAACTAACAATCAGGAGGAAGCAGACAAATCTATATGGTAGTTCAAGTTTCAGTCCAAACTCCATCTGCATCTTCACGTCATTTCAAAGTGCTTAAAACTTGTAAATGTTATGTAGGCCAAACTATGAGCACTTGAAACTTACCAGTTCTCTGAAAAGAGAGGGAATGTTCTCTTGAATTCAATGTGTTGAATTAACTGCACTGAGTTCATCATTTAATTGATGATCATTACTAGTAAGCTAGCTTTATTTATTAAGAAAAAATAAGTTCAGTATGGACATGACTAAGTGACTTCACTCACTCATTAAAATTTTATGACTTTCACAGCACAATCTTTTGAAAGAATGGGATTAACAAAGTCAAAATATGTCTGATCGTTCCTTTTTTTGTTGTTTGCAGCTTTAGGGAGGTTTAATTGACCAGTGAAATAACATTGTACATTGTGATAGGATTCCCACCGAGTTAATTAGTATATCCATTAACTCACATATTTGTGTTTTGTGGAGTTTATTTGAGAATTTTAAGTTCACCTCTTAGCAAATTTTAATTGCACAATACAACATTGTCAACTATAGTTGCCATGTTATACATTAGATCCTCAGACCCGGATTCATCTTATAGCTAAAGTTTATTCCTTTTTACCGCCTATGCTTACTTCCCTCAATCCCAGACCCTAGCAACCACCATTCTAATCTCTATGAGTTTGACTTTTATTATTTTCTGATTCCACATATAGTCAAACTATATTGTAATTGAATTTTGCTGTCTGGCTTATTTCACTTAGGATAGTGCTCTCCAGTTTCATTCATGTTATCACAAAAGGCAAGTTAATAATATTTAATACCCATATTAATATTCATAAATACATCACATTTCTTTATCAATTCATGCATTGACTGAAATTTATGTTATTTCTATACCTTTGTGATTAATATATTGCAGTGAATGTGGAAACACAGATAACCTCTTTGAGATAGTGATTTCATTATACATATATATATATATATATATATATATATATATACACACACACACACACACACACACATATATATATCCAAGATATAAATATATCTTACCTCCAAGATAATCTCCTTGAGATAGTGATTTCAAGATGTATATATATGTATACATATGTGTATATATATATATATATGTGAAGTGCACTTGCTGGATCATGTGGTAGTTCTATTTTTAATTTCTTAAAAATTAAAATAGGAACCTCCATAGTATTAATAGGAACCTCCATAGTATTAATAGGAACCTCCATAGTATTTTCCACAGAGGTATACCAGTTAAATTCCCACCAACCATTTACCATGATTGCCTTTTCTCTACATCTTCACCAACATTTGTCATCTCTTATCATTTTGGTAATAATTTTTGAAGGTGTAAGGTGATAAGAAGGTTTTCATTCTGGTTTTGATTTGAGTTTACCTAAAAAGCCTCTTGATGAAAGTGAAAGAGGAGAGTGAAAACGTTGGCTTAAAGCTCAACATTCAGAAAGTGAAGATCATGGCATCTGGTCCCATCACTTCATGGGAAATAGATGGGGAAACAGTGGAAACAGTGTCAGAATTTATTTTTTAGGCTCCAAAATCACTGCAGATAGTGATTGTAGCCATGAAATTAAAAGACGCTTACTCCTTGGAAGGAAAGTTATGACCAACCTAGATAGCATATTCAAAAGCAGAGACATTACTTTGCCAACAAATTTCTGTCTAGTAAAGGCTATGGTTTTTCCAATGGTCATGTATGGACGTGAGAGTTGGACTGTGAAGAAATCTGAGTGCTGAAGAATTGATGCTTTTGAACTGTGGTGTTGGAGAAGACTCTTGAGAGTCCCTTGGACTGCAAGGAGATCCAACCAGTCCATTCTGAAGGAGATCAGCCCTGGGTGTTCTTTGGAAGGAATGATGCTAAAGCTGAAACTCCAGTACTTTGGCCACCTCATGCAAAGAGTTGACTCATTGGAAAAGACTCTGATGCTGGGAGGGGTTGGGGGCAGGAAGAGAAGGGGACACCAGAGGATGAGATAACTGGATGGCATCACTGACTCGATGGGCATGAGTGTGAGTGAACTCTGGGAGTTGGTGATGGACAAGGAGGCCTGGTGTGCTGCGATTCAAAGAGTTGGACAAGACTGAGCGACTGAACTGAACTGAACTGAATGATTAGCGATGCTATTTTCTCATGGACCTGTTGGCCATTTGTATGCCTTTCTTGAAAAAAACAGTCTCTTCAGATTCTCTGTCTATTTTTAAATTGGATTATTTGGTTTATTTGCTAATGAGTTGTATGCCTTCCTTATATATTTTAGATATCAACTTTTAACCAGACATGTGGTTTGCAAATGTTTTCTCCCATTCCATAAGTTGCCTTATTGTTGATGGTTTCCTTTGCTGGGCAGAAGCTTTTTAATTTGATGTAGTCCTATTTGTTGTTGTTTTTTTTTTTTTTTTTTTTTGCTTCTGTTGACTTCTGGTTTTGGCATCAAATCCAAAAGAATTATTGCTAAGACCAGTGTCAAAGAGCTTACCCTCTGTGTTTACTTCTAGGACTTTTAAGTTTTTAGACCTTATGTCCAAATCTTTATCAAACATTTGAAATTGATTTTTCTATATGGTGCAAGATAGGGATCAGTTTCCTTCTTTTGCATGTGGATATCCAGTTTTACTGGTAGCCCAGATGGTAAAAAAATCTGACTGCAATGCAGGAGACCTGGGTTCAATCCATGGGTAAGTGGGAAGATCCCCTAGAGAAAGGCATGGCATCCCACTCTAGTATTCCTGCCTAGAAAATCCCCATGGACAGAGGAGCCTGGCGGGCTACAGTAAATGGGGTAGCAAAGAGTCAGACATGACTGATCAACTAAGCACAGAACATCCAGTTTTCCCAGTACCATTTCTCAAAAAGACTATCCTTTCTCCATTGTATATTCCTGGCTCCTTTGTTGACAATTAATCTCATGCATTTGTTTCTGGTCTTTCTCTTCTGTTCAATGATCTTCGTAACTGTTTTTTATGGCAAAACTACCTTATTTTGATTACTTTAACTTTGTAATATACTTTGAAATCAGAAATTATGGTTCCTCCAGCTTTGTTCTTCTTTCTCAAGATTGCTTTGGCTATTGGGGATCATTTATGGTTTCATTTGCTGTCTGATCATTCTTAATATTCCAATTAAACCAAGAAAGCTGCTACGATGGCATAATATATTGATAATATTATACAAACACATGCATATCAGGATTTGATGTTAAAAGTTAGTAAGACATTAGCAAAGGTATAAGATACATGATGTTAATATTAAGATAAACTGTGAACATGTTGACTTTATTTTAAACCAATGTAAGATAACTAGTATTTGATGTCTGTTTTACTGATGCAATAACTAAGATGGCAAAAAAAAAAAATCTAGAACATCTCTGGCTGTACAGAAATAATAGAAGTGGATGAAATGCCAGCACACTAAACAAACTGCAAAGCACAATCATTTCAAGACCCTTGAAATAATTACGCTTGTTAATCCTTATGTCTGGAAGCTTACTAATCACTTAGACTTCTAGGCACAAAAAGAAAGAAAATTCTCCTTTGGGGCTTTTAAAATTTGGTTTCTGGCTAACACAAAGAGTTTCTAGCTCTAAATTGCCAAAAAATAAAACAAAAACAAAAAAGTTATAGCTATAATATATTGTTATTCTGACCTAAGAGCAGCATATTAGCACTGCTACTAATGAGAAAAATGGAACCAATTTGAATCATTTATTAATCTTGACTAATAGCAAGAATTTTGAGGCCTAGGCAAAAGATAGTTCTTTTATTTCCTAGTCCTACATGTTAATGTAGTGATACAACATTTAGATATATATTACCTCATGTAACCCTTAGAATCTACTGAAATTTATTTTGACCCTAACTGAACGTTATATATGACCTTTGCTTTACACTGGGAATAGGCAATTAAGGGCCTTGTTTCCATCTATTTTAATTTTATTCCACTATTCCACCTCAGAAAGGTTTAAAACATATTTAAGTGCCTGACGTACATAACCCTATACTCTTTTGATTAATATGTTGGCAGTTTTACAAAATGTTTGTTTTTAATTACCAAAAGGAACCAATCCATATTAAAAATTAAATGGTTTCAGTTTTTAAAGCTCTGCTGCTTATTAAGCTAGAGTTAGCCATAAAAACGTTTTTGGCTTCCCTACAACAGAAGATTTATCTAAGCTACACTATTAAAAAATCCATTTAGGCTGTCAACAACTATGTCAAATATCAACCGAATATGATTTAAAGCTTCAAAGCCATAAAAGAGAAATATTCCTTGGACTATTGTAGAATCTATGGTTTCAAAGAATCAGAAGAGAGTGACAGGCTGGCACAAAGACAAGAAGATGATTAACAGTTACCTAGGGTAACAGAGCGCTGGTCATACCCTCCTGCTTGTGCCTGTTGTCTGGCCCAGCCAGACTATGACCTCCACTTCCCCGGATTCTCTTTCCTGTCGAGTTCCTATGCCAGTTCACCTTTGCAATTATGGCTTTATTAGTCTCATTTTCAGTATATTTTGTATTGTAATCCCATTTCTCTTTTCCCCTAGGATCACTTTTCTTCTGTCAAATACAGAACCATTGATCATTTGCCACAATTTCTAGGGAAAATAAGTGATAAGAATTTGATTCCAGTCCTTAGAGAGCTCACAAGCTAGCAATCACCTGGTAAAACTATTGAGGAAAAGCTAGGCCATGAATAAACCTTTGCAATGTCACCTTTTCAACTTCCTTTATTCCTAAATTCCTCTAAATACATTATTTAACCTTCACAGTCTCTTATTTCCATAGGCTAAAATTATTAGTCCTTATTCATAGATAAGCAAAGGAACATGCCTTGATTTTTCAAACTACTGCCATACCCATTAAATAAGTAGCTATATAATAACAAACATGAATGTATTATCTTAGAAATTATATTCTTTGACTTAGTGAAATCAATACCACTTACTCCATTTTCTATTAGACATCAACATCTTTTCAAGGAGTGAAACTTAACATTTTGGCAGTAATTTCATATATATACAAGAAAGTAAACTGAAAAGAAAATTCAATAATTTTTATGTATGTAGAAATAAAGTATAAACAAATTTAGTATTTACAGTTGAACTGCCCTCATGAAATAGAAATATTTGCTTAATGATGGTTTTCAGTACTTTCTCCCTAATGTATTATAAAAACTAAGATATGCTTACTATTAAAGAATTATACTTCAAGCACCTTTCATACTGCTGAATAAACATCTGTTGATACAGATACCAAGGTCATAACAATGGTGTCCTATTTTCAGAAGAGCTTGAATTCACAGTGAAGTGTTATTAACAATGAGAATTATTCTATATGTCTTGCTATCTCTAGCCCCTTGCTCCAGAGGTGGCTGGAAACTCAAGTTGGGTTGAGTCAGTCTAGATAACTAAATCCTAAAAACTTATAATTTTGAACCCAGAGGCAGGGAAAAGGGAAGTTTAGAAGACTGAATCATATCAATGATAATATTTTGCAAAGCAGCCTGTGGCTGGCAATTGCTTAGACCACTGATACTGCCGTGATCACAAAACTTTTAAACTATCAATCATTCACCTCTTCCAGGAGGGCAAAGATTTATCACAGTATCCTTCCAATATTTTGTCTACTGTGTTTGAGTTAACAGGAAAGAATTGCTTTGAGAATATAATAAAAATAGTAGACTTTTAGAGCTGAAAGTGATCTCAGTTATTTTATTCAAATTTGCCATAAAAGGAAACTGGGGCATAGTGAGAATAGTACTTGGCCTCAATTTTTTAAAAATTTGAGTGTATTTATGTCTGTGGGCTTCTCTGGTGGCTCAGTGGGAAAGAATCCATTGGCCAATGCAGGGGACACAGATTTGATCCCTGGGTCTGGAAGATTTTCTGGAGGAGGAAATGGCAACCTACTCTGCCCATGGATTTTCCTGCCTGGGAAATCCCTTGGACAGAGGAACTTGGTGGGCTACAGTCCATGGGGTTACAAAAGAGCTGAACATGACTTAGTGATTAAACAACAGCAACATATACATATATACATGTATATACATATACATTTATATTTAAATTAACATTTCCTTCCTCAGTACATTATGATGACAAAACACTAGCATATTTCAACTTTCAAATAATATTATCCACAGATAGATATAATTTGTTGTTTTAATTGAAAAGTGGACTTCATATGATGATAAAATATTACCTCCCTGAATTTAAATTGCTGGCAATAGCATTTGAAAAATGGCATTTGTCATATGTTTGAGACAGCGTATAGACTTGGTTGAAAATTTGTCAAACTGCTTCTGATGTTCATCAGATATAACCTTTTATGTCCAGTGTTGACAAAATTGCCACCATTTTAAATTTAAGAAGGCAAAATACATGCTATTATTTTGTGAGAGTAAAAGGAAAACATATTTATGTCTGGTCTGGCATAGGACGTCTCTAATAAGAGAAACTGTCTCCAATGAGAGGCTAGAGGGAGAGAAGCTGGCAGAGAGTTGTACAAAGAGGTTTTTCTCTTATTTCTTTTCATGAATTTTGTAATACATGTTCTCTTCAGTTCAGTTCAGTCACTCAGTCGTGTCCGACTCTTTGCGACCCCATGAATCACAGCACGCCAGGCCTCCCTGTCCATCACCAACTCCCAGAGTTCACTCAAACTCACGTCCATTGAGTTGGTGATGCCATCCAGCCATCTCATCCTCTGTCGTCCCCTTCTCCTCCTGCCCCCAATCCCTCCCAGCATCAGAGTCCTTTCCAATGAGTCAACTCTTTGCATGAGGTGGCCAAAGTACTGGAGTTTCAGCTTTAGCATCATTCCTTCCAAAGAACACCCAGGGCTGATCTCCTTTAGAATGGACTGGTTGGATCTCCTTGCAGTCCAAGGGACTCTCAAGAGTCTTCTCCAACACCACAGTTCAAAAGCATCAATTCTTCAGTGTTCAGCTTTCTTCACAGTCCAACTCTCATATCCATACATGACCACTGGAAAAACCATAGCCTTGACTAGACAGACCTTTGTTAGCAAAGTAATGTCTCTGCTTTTGAATATGCTATCTAGGTTGCTCATAACTTTCCTTCCAAGGAGTAAGCGTCTTTTAATTTCATGGCTGCAATCACCATCTGCAGTGATTTTGGAGCCCCCCAAAATAAACTCTGACACTGTTTCCACTGTTTCCCCATCTATTTCCCATGAAGTGATGGGACCAGATGCCATGATCTTCGTTTTCTGAATGTTGAGCTTTAAGCCAACTTTTTCGCTCTCCTCTTTCACTTTCATCAAGAGGCTTTTTAGTTCCTCTTCAGTTTCTGCCATAAGGGTGGTGTCATCTGCATAACTGAGGTTATTGATATTTCTCCCGGCAATCTTGATTCCAGCTTGTGCTTCTTCCAGCCCAGCGTTTCTCATGATGTACTCTGCAAAGAAGTTAAATAAGCAGGGTGACAATATACAGCCTTGATGTACTCCTTTTCCTATTTGGACCAGTCTGTTGTTCCATGTCCAGTTCTAACTGTTGCATGTACATATTACCAAATCCTAAAAGAAATGAAGTTCATCAAGAAAAACAAGTGTGTGAAAACAACTAAGAAAATTGCAATAAAATGACAAAAATATGAGAGGGGGCTTTATTATCAAATGTGACAATAATCTGTAAAGTTACTAAGCAAGCATATTATTAAGCATGTTATTAAGAGAGTATATTACCCGAGATAAATAGATAACTAACTAGGTAGCATGGAACGAAGAATCCAGAGAGAGGAGTTTAATACATGGTTTTCAAAGGAGAATATCAAGCTTTGAAAGCATTTACTAAAACTTGATGGGACAATTAACTGTCAGTTTGGAAGAAAAATAACACACCCTGTGACAAAAGTAAATCCCAAGTGGATTTAATACATAAGTATCAACAACAAAAGAGTGATAAAAGTACTAGAAAAAATGATATGATATCACGTTTATTACTTTGGACATGTTAATCTATACCATGAATAAATGTATTAAAAAGCAAATAAAAACTAAAGAACATAGAGGAAAAATATACAAGCAGAACTTAATAAAATAAAAACAAAATTACAATAGAGGTTCAACCAAGAACAACAGAAGCTTGTCCTTTGATAAAAAACTATGACATGTACAATCTTCTAATAAGAATAATGAAGAAAACAATGAATGAAGACCATTTGGAAATGGAGCATAATTAGGGATATAATAAAGGATAAAAGGTAGAAAACAAAGAAATATTCATTGATATTAAAATATGTAATACAAAAAATAGAGAATTCATAGAAAAAATAACTTACCAAAAGTGACTCAAAAAGCATGAAAAAAAATAAAACCTGAAGTTTTCTATATTAATTAGCTAAGCTTTTTAACTGAAAATCTTCTTACAAAGATGGCACCAGTCTCTATCAACTTTTTAGGAAAATTCCACCAAATATTTTTGGAACAGATAATTGAAAACATGTATAGTCTCAACCATATAGAGAAGAAAATCTTCCCAAACTATGTTAAGACTAAAGGTATTACAGTGCCAGATGGTATTATATAAACTTCCTGCTGCTGCTGCTATGTCACTTCAGTCATGTCTGACTCTGTGCGACCCCAGAGACGGCAGCTCACCAGGCTCCCCCGTCCCTGGGATTCTCCAGGCAAGAACACTGGAGTGGGTTGCCGTTTCCTTCTCCAATGCATGAAAGTGAAAAGTGAAAGTGAAGACGCTCAGTCATATCCAACTCTCAGCAACCCCACGGACTGCAGCCTACCAGGCTCCTCCATCCATGGGATTTTCCAGGCAAGAGTACCGGAGTGGGGTGCCATTGCCTTCTCTGATATAAACTACCACTTATACGCAGATAAAACATCCAAAACAAAGCATTAGCATACAATCTAACATGATATAAAGGTAATATTAATAGATAATCACCAAGTTAGGTTACCCAAGAAATAAAGGGTGTCAACACTAGAAAATTTCTAAATTTCATTTAAATATTAACAGAGAAAGGAGGAAAGAACAAGGAAAAGATCATCTCACTAGGTACAGAAAACTTGCTGGAATATTAAAAAAATAATGAAAACTAGCAAACTTGAGAAAGAAGAGAACTCTCTAATCTATCAAAGTTATCTATTAAAAAAAAGAAAAAGAAAAAAACGTACAGCAATCATCTGACTGAATTATAAAAAGAGGCTAGGGGCAAGACTAAAGTGCCTACAATTTGATGGACTTGCTAGACCCTACTCATAGACTCAAAGAGAGTCCTTTAGGAAGCCTTCTCCCTCTTTCCACCTCCAAGATACTGTTGGTAGCTTGAAAATGACCATGGTAAGGGCTTCCCAGATGACTCTGATCGTAAAGAATCTGCTTGCAATGCAAAAGATCTCCTGCATTGCAGGAGACCTGGGTTTAATCCCTCGGTCAGGAAGATCTGCTGGAGAAGTAAATGGCAACCCACTCTGGAATTCTTGCCTGGGAAATCCCATGGACAGAGGAGCTTGGCAGGCTACAGACCATGGGGTCCCAAAAGTCACACATGACTTAATAATTAAACCGCCACCAAGAATCATTTGTATCCCTGAAAATGGCAAATACCACAAATCAAGGACTTCAGGGTAGAGGGTGAGAGGAAGGTGGGGCTCCATAGGAGGAAGCTTGTTTGTCAGAACATGACCGAGTAGAAGGCTAAGAACAATTAAAGAGGAAAAACAAATAAATGAGATAGCAATTGGAGTGGACGAAATAGAACAATTATTACTTAATGGTGTTATGATTGCCCACAGAGAAAACACAACAAAGTACATGTGTAATTATAATTAAACATAGGATTTAGCAAGTTTTTTGAGCATAAGAAAAATACTTGAAAAGAAATGAACTACAGATATAAGTATCAGCATATAATCAATTTTGGAAATACTTCTTTGAGTGAAGAAAGCAAGACACAGAAGAATGCAGACAGTACAGGTCCATGTTTTCAGAGTTCAGACACAAGCAGAATTCAGCACCATGTCTAGGAGTACATACATATGTGCTAAAATTATATTTTTGAAAAACAGCAAGAAATGAGAAAAGAAATAAATTTCCAGATGATTATCTCTATGGAGTGGGAACAGGTAACAAGGTATATTTAGGAAACAACACACAGAGAACTTTCATAGGAAAAATTAATGGAAAACCATTTGTAACAAATATAACAGATCTATGTTGAGCCACAAATATAGATATCCAAATCATTAGATACAAATCAATACAAAAAATAAGATAGTCCAATTCAAAAATGGGCAAAGACTATGTAGCAATGGTTATTCCACTAAAATATTAAGTAAATCCCAGTTAAATATTTTTACCCATCATTGTTAAAAAAATTTTAAATATTTTGAAATGAATTATTGAAGAAAAGATCCTCTCAAGAATGGTTAATGAGAATACAAATTTGATAGAGTCTTGTTTAGCAGGTAAATTTGTTTTTTGCTCAATAATTCCACTTAAAAAATTATGCTCTAGAGTAAAAAAAACTGTTAAGTGTATACCTCTGTGTGTGCATTCATTGCACCATTGATTGTAATGGAGTAAAAAAAAAAAAATCCTACATGTCTGTCAATAAAGAGATAATTAAGTAGAATAGAGGATTATTGTGTAAGCTATTAAAATTAATGAGAGAACTATGTATGTTGATCTGAAACAATGTCACCAATATTTGAAGTGGGAAATCCTGGTAGGGATGCAGTAGTTAACAGGAATGATCTTTGAGACCTGGGGTATGCATTTATGCCTCTAAATAAATTTTATACATAATACATATAAATTTTTCTTATATCTACAATATATATTTAAGTAAAATTTATGTAAATGTTCAAATTTGAGATTCATTTAGAAAGCTGGATAATGTGGCACTACATGGAATCAGTTCAGTTCAGTTCAGTCGCTCAGTCGTCTCCGACTCTTTGCAAGCCCATGAATCGCAGCACGCCAGGCCTCCCTGTCCATCACCAACTCCTGGAGTTCACTCAGACTCACGTCCATCGAGTCAGTGATGCCGTCCAGCCACCTCATCCTCTGTTGTCCCCTTCTCCTCCTGCCCCCAAACCCTCCCAGCATCAGGATATTTTCCAATGAGTCAACACTTCTCATGAGGTGGCCAAAGTACTGGAGTTTCAGCTTTAGCATCATTCCTTCCAAAGAACACCCAGGACTGATCTCCTTCAGAATGGACTGGTTGTATCTCCTTGTAGTCCAAGGGACTCTCAAGAATCTTCTCCAACACCACAGTTCAAAACATCAATTCTTCGGTGCTCAGCTTTCTCCACAGTCCAACTCTCACATCATAAATGACCACTGGAAAAACCATAGCCTTGACTAGACGGACCTTTGTTGGCAAAGTAATGTCTCTGCTTTTGAATATGCTATCTAGGTTGGTCATAACTTTCCTTCCAAGGAGTAAGCGTCTTTTAATTTCATGGCTGCAGTCACCATCTGCAGTGATTTTGGAGCCCAAAACAATAAAGTCTGACACTGTTTCCACTGTTTCCCCATCTATTTCCCATGAAGTGATGGGACCAGATGCCATGATCTTCGTTTTCTGAATGTTGAGCTTTAAGCCAACTTTTTCACTCTCCTCTTTCACTTTCATCAAGAGGCTTTTTAGTTCCTCTTCACTTTCTGCCATAAGGGTGGTGTCATCTGCATATATGAGTTTATTGATATTTCTCCTGGCAATCTTGATTCCAGCTTGTGCTTCTTCCAGCCCAGCATTTTTCATTATGTACTCTGCATATAAGTTAAATAAGCCGGGTGACAATATACAGCTTTGACGTACTCCTTTTCCTATTTGGAACCAGTCTGTTGTTCCATGTCCAGTTCTAACTGTTGCTTCCTGAGCTGCATACAGGTTTTTCAAGAGGCAGGTCAGGTGGTCTGGTATTCCCATCTCTTTCAGAATTTCCACAGTTTATTGTGATCTACATAGTCAAAGGGTTTGGCATAGTCAATAAAGCAGAAATAGATGTTTTTCTGGTTGTCTCTTGCTTTTTTGATTACCTTGTCATAAAAGAATGCTGTAGTAGAATAATTTGGAAGGAAGAATTTTAATTTCTTAGACATAGTCCAGTTTAAAGAATGTAGACAAATGTTAATGATGGATGTAGTAGGACACACAGCTATGTGGCTAGAAACACCTCAAGGGAATGATTGTCCATTGTGCCTGCAGAGGGTTTCCAGGTAGAAAAACCTAGGCAGGCAGCACATGTGCGCATCCCTTAACTGACCCGTCTCCAGAAGGCTGGAGGAAGGCACTGGATGAATCCATGAATTCTTCCAGCCAAGCCATTCCCTCCTTTTGCCTTAACCCCCCTCACTAAAGTGACACACCCACATCACACATCATTCAGTGTTAAATCTGAGGGTGAATGAACCCAGTTCTTACCTTGTCTGCACATAATGTCTTCCGCTTATACATTTCTTTTACATTGACCCATTTTACCTGCAGACTTCATGATTCTATTTGAAAAGATTTCTTATAATTAATCTTTTACTGACAGTTTTGTTTTTATTCTTTCTGTGGTCTTTCAAATACTAAATTTATAAAGGTCTTTTGACTGTGTGAGTAGGGCAGGATTCATAAGAATGTGGCGTCTCAGTATGAGTTACTTTTCATCATTATCTTATTGAAGTTAGTACCACGTAACAGGAAAATATATTAAAAAGCAGAGACATTACTTTGCCAACAAAGGTCCGTCTAGTCAAGGCTATGGTTTTTCCTGTGGTCACGTATGGATGTGAGAGTTGGAGTGTGAAGAAAGCTGAGCGCCAAAGGATTGATGCTTTTGAACTGTGGTGTTGGAGAAGACTCTTGAGAGTCCCTTGGACTACAAGGAGATCCAACCAGTCCATTCTGAAGGAGATCAGCCCTGGGTGTTCTTTGGAAGGAATGATGCTAAAGCTGAAACTCCAGTACTTTGACCACCTCATGTGAAGAGTTGACTCATTGGAAAATATCCTGATGCTGGGAGGGATTGGGGGCAGGAGGAGAAGGGGACGACAGAGGATGAGATGGCTGGATGGCATCACTGACTCTATGGATGTGAGTCTGAGTAAACTCCGGGAGTCGGTGATGGACAGGGAGGCCTGGCGTGCTGTGATTCATGGGGTCCAAAGAGTCGAACACAACTGAGCGACTGAACTGAACTGAACTGAAGAGGTAAATAGAAAAATAGGAAACAGAAGAGTCTTCAGGAAACTGTCTACCGTGCTTATTGGGGCTATAGTTTGTTTTCATCCTGCCACTAATGTATCACTGGATTAGGTAATGCAACCTTCTCCTGGTTGTTTAGTCATATTTCTCTCAGAAGAGCCTGAATATAAACTCAGTTAAAAATTCAGGAGGCTGGAAGGTAACCATAGATTTTTAAACCCACAGCTGTGGTAATTTATCCTCTCAGGAAAGATATACTAGTTAGGATGGTATTATAAATGGAAAACTGAGGGGAGGGAGCCATTTGAGTCTGAATAACTCTGAAACCAAGCAATAACTTCACAAATAGAAATTTCAGATGAAAAAGATTTATGTATCAGAGAGGAATGAAGTGAAATGGATATTCTAAATACAGTACAAAATTTTCCATGTGAAGATAACGCTGAGGTCACATACTGTGAAATCAGTGATGCTGATCCATTGTTTTTAAGTTTTCCCTGCTACTCCTTTCTGTGGCACGACTTCTTTTTCCTCCCCACCTGGAGTTTCAGGGTCTGCCTCTCTTTGGCTTTTCTTTCTGTTTATAAACTTGGGCTCCTGATTGTGTTGTTGTTCAGTCACTCAGTCATGTCCAGCTCTTTGCAACCCCATGGACTGCAGCACGCCAAGCTTCCCTGTCCTTCACTATGTCCCGGAGTTTGCTCAGACTCATGTCCATTGAGTCAATGATGCCATCCAAATACTGAAGTGAGTTGCTTATTCACAGACTACTCCCAAACACAATATTTAGTCCTGATCACTCTATTATATTCTCTACAAATTGTAAAGACAGGTCAGAATCCAGTATTGAAAAACACACTAAAAGCCATATAGCTGTCATCCTGTAACAGTCGTGTCCGACTCTTTGCGACCCCATGGACTATAACCTATCAGGCGCCTCTGTCCATGGGATTTTTCAGGCAATTGTACTGAAGTGGATTGCCATTTCCTTCTCCAGTGGATCTTCCTGACCCAGGGATCGAACCCAGGTCTCCTGCATTGTAGACAGACGCTTTACCATCTGAGCCACCGGGGAAGTTCTCCTAAAGAAACACTGTTCCCAATACACCAGAATCCATCCTCTGACCAAGCGTTTCACAATTTTAAAAAAATTCTTTCTTATACTGTTCAGAAATTGGCTCTCTGAAACTTCTGTACACCTATTTCGTTTGATCTCTAGGGTCCATAAAAAAATAAGTGTTATGTCCTCTCCACATGACAACACATCAAATGTCAAAACTAACAGAAGCAGAAGATATTAAGAAGGGGTGGCAAGAATACATGGAAGAACTATACAAAAAAGATCTTCACGACCCAGATAATCATGATGATGTGATCACTAATCTAGAGCCAGACATCTTGGAATGTGAAGTCAAGTGGGCCTTAGAAAGCATCACTACAAACAAAGCTAGTGGAGGTGATGGAATTCCAGTTGAGCTGTTTCAAGTCCTGGGGGATGATGCTGTGAAAGTACTGCACTCAATATGCCAGCAAATTTGGAAAACTCAGCAGTGGCCACAGGACTGGAAAAGGTCAGTTTTCATTCCAATCCCAAAGAAAGGCAATGCCAAAGATTGCTGAAACTACCGCACAATTGCACTCATCTCACATGCTAGTAAAGTAATGCTCAAAATTCTCCAAGCCAGGCTTCAGCAATACGTGAACCGTGAACTCCCTGACGTTCAAGCTGGTTTTAGAAAAGGCAGAGGAACCAGAGATCAAATTGTCAACATCTGCTGGATTGTGGAAAAAGCAAGAGAATTCCAGAAAAACATCTATTTCTGCTTTATTGACTATGGCAAAGCCTTTGACTGTGTGGATCACAATCAACTGTGGAAAATTCTTCAAGAGATGGGAATATCAGACCACCTAATCTGCCTCTTGAGAAATCTGTATGGAGGTCAGGAAGCAATAGTTAGAACCGGACATGGAACAACAGACTGGTTCTAAATAGGAAAAGGAGTACATCAAGGCTGTATATTGTCACCCTGCTTATTTAACTTATAAGCAGAGTACATCATGAGAAACGCTGGACTGGAAGAAACACAAGCTGGAGTCAAGATTGCCAGGAGAAATATCAATAACCTTAGATATGCAGATGACATCACCCTTATGGCAGAAAGTGAAGAGGAACTAAAAAGCCTCTTGATGAAAGTGAAAGAGAAGAGTGAAAAAGTTGGCTTAAAGCTCAACATTCAGAAAACGAAGATCATGGCATCTGGTCCCATCACTTCATGGGAAATAGATGGGGAAACAGTGGAAACAGTGTCAGACTTTATTTTGGGGGACTCCAAAATCACTGCAGATGGTGATTGCAGCCATGAAATTAAAAGACGCTTACTCCTTGGAAGAAAAGTTATGAGCAACCTAGATAGCATATTCAAAAGCAGAGACGTTACTTTGCTGACTAAGGTCCGTCTAGTCAAGGCTATGGTTTTTCCTGTGGTCATGTATGGATGTGAGAGTTGGACTGTGAAGAAGGCTGAGCACTGAAGAATCGTTGCTTTTGAACTGTGGTGTTGGAGAAGACTCTTGAGAGTCCCTTGGACTGCAAGGAGATCCAACCAGTCCATTCTGAAAGACATCAACCCTGGGATTTCTTTGGAAGGAATGATGCTAAAGCTGAAACTCCAGTACTTTGGCCACCTCATGGGAAGAGTTGACTCATTGGAAAAGACTCTGATGCTGGGAGGGATTGGGGGCAGGAGGAGAAAGGGACGACAGAGGATGAGATGGCTGGATGGCATCACGGACTCGATGGACGTGAGTCTGAGTGAACTCTGGAGATGGTGATGGACAGGGAGGCCTGGCTTGCTGCGATTCATGGGGTCGCAAAGAGTCGGACACGACTGAGCGACTGAACTGAACTGAACTGAAATGAATGACCACAGGTAATACACTGTACTGCCGGCTAACCAGCCTAATTTTTCAAGCATTCTTCATATGGCATCATTCGGAGTAAATACAGCAGATTGCAAAGTACCAGTTACAGCTTCTTCCCATCCCTGTATGCACATGCCTTTGTAACATGTCACAAAGAAGAGAGGGACATAGTTGCTCCACCACTTTGAATCCAGGTTGGCCTTGTAGCCTACTTTGACCAATAAAATATGATAGAAGTAAAGTTATGAGAGGGTTAAATATAATTCCAAAGAGGTCTCATTGCCCCAAGTCTCGCTTTCTTGGAATCTGAGACATCCATGTGAAGAAGCCTGAGGTGATCTCCCTGAGGGTGAGAGTGGCTCAGCTGTCAGTCACCAGCAATCTGAAGACACATAAAGGAGCTCTCTAGTCCCAGTCTAGAGACCAGATGACTGTAGCTGCATGAATCACCCCAGACAAGACCAGCAGAAGAACTGCCTGGCTGAGCCTAGCTCAAATAGCTAATTTCCAGAATCATGAACAAATGAAACGACTGTTGTTTGAAAGCACAAATTTCTGGTGTGGTTTGTTACCTACCAACAAATATTTGTTGTTGTTCAGTCGCTCATTCATGTCGGATCCTTTGTGAGCCCATGGGTTATAGCCTGCCAGACTCCCCAGTCCATGGGATTATCCCAGAAAGAATACTAGAGTGGAGGGCCATTTCCTCCTCCAGGGATCTTCCCGACCCAGGGTTGAACCCAAGCCTCCTGTGGCTCCTGCATTGCCAGGCAGATTCTGGTGGCACAGCAGTAAACGATCTGCCTGCTGATGCAGCAGCCTCAAGAAACTTGGGTTCAATCCCTGGGTCACAAACATCCCCTGGAGTAGGAAATGGCAACCCACTCCAGTGTTCTTTCCTGGGAGATCCCATGGACAGAGAAGCCTGGCAGGATATAGTCCGTGGAGTGGAAAAAGCCTCAAAAATGACTGAGTGACTAGGCACACACCACACACATCAGGGAAATAATTGATACAGTAAACTGCTTATTCCATTACTTCATCCTTGAAATATCTGTCCCTTGAAAGTATGATACAGAATATAGTATCCCATTTCCAATATGACTAAAGCGGAGTAGATTAAAGTTAGCCTCTTTGTTACCCATAATTCATTTCATTTGTCAACATATTAAAATTGCTCTAAATTTTAATAGTATCACATTTTCTGATCCCTATTGCAGCCATTCTTTATGTATAAAAGAACCACAGACTAGAAAATATTAAAATATGCTTGACACTTTATGAATTTCTTTAAAAATATTTATAATTGCCTTGAATTTTTCTTTTGTTGCTTCTTTGATAATTTAACTCCCTTCCCTTTTGTGTCTTTCTAAAAAACTCTCTTTCTTGGATGTTGGTCATTTCAGATCAATCCTCTGATTTTTTTATTTTTCACTTTTTTGCTTCTTTATTCTAATTTATGAGATTTTCTCTTTTATCTTTCTACCTTTGATTTATAACCACTGTCAGACTTTTATAATAGCATTCTGTTCCCATTTTGGAGATGTAATAAATATTGTTATCTCTTTGATGCTATTAAATGTAAATTTCCTTCTATCTCCTGTGTGAGGTCTGTTTCTTCTAGGTTCCTGTTTTTGTGTTTTCTTTTTTGTTTGTAATGTTTTATTTGGTGTCTTCTTTTTATGTCAGAGATTTTCTTGCAATAATTGATGATCTTTAGCTGACAAACCACATACAATAATAAAATGCTGGAAAGCTGAGAGGAGCTGTCGGGGCTAGGAGGGGAGTTTGTAGAAGAAAGACGGAGAAATATTTTTTTGGTCTCAACTTACTAATTGATGAATCAAAGGTGGTTTTAATCATTCCACAAGGTTGTCATTGAGAGTAAAATAATATGTATATGTTTAAAAGGCTTGTCTTAGCACTTGATGCATTCTAAATGTTTAATTAATATTGAATAATTCTTTTCCAATAATGCTAATGATCTTTATCCTGAGCTCTAGGACCCAGATTTTTCATTGTTTGATGTTTTATTCTCACCATGTCATTCCAGTATGTCATAATCCACATGCCCTTAACTTGAGATTCGAGAATTTGAGTGACTGAGACTCTCATATATTAAGATATAGTGGGGTGAGATTCTAACTTGTTTTCCAGGACTATTAGTTCCTCAGGGGAAGTCTCCTTGGGTTTATGGCTGGTGTTCTAAGAGCCAGATAAGCAAGGAAGCTTGGAAGATTTCAAATTCACTATTCTTGTAACTTGATTTCCTTGTTTTCTGTCCCATTCCTCTCCAGCTCCCCATCAGAATGGAGAGCCTTGAGCCCTAAGCTTCTCAGGTTCATTATTTCCAAGTAAATGTCCATTTCCTACTAATTACGGAGACACTGAAGGAACGTGAGTCTGTGAGAGAGTTGGAACCACAGCAGTAGGCTGAAGGCAACTACACATTTCATATGCAAACTTTAAACCAATCTTTGCTTCCATGCCTCACATTTTAACTTCCTTGTCTATTTGCCTCGATGCTGGCCTTCAAAGTGCTGAGTCTCCCTAATATTTTGCTGTTTGAGGTTGAGATCAGTCCATCTCTCTTCCAGACCCTCCTCTTCTAGTACTTAGCCTCTTCCACTAATCTAAGTCACCACCACTCCTTCTGCTTCCCATCTTAGAAACATACAATTAGAATTTTGGCCCCCCATTTCACTCCAGTTCTCTGTAACCTTGTGGGTTTATACCTTTCTAAATTCTTTTCTCTTTTAAATTGAAGTGTAGTTGCTGTTCAATATTATTTGTTTCAAATGTGACGGTACAGTGAATCACAGTTTTTAAAGGTTATAATCCATTTATAGTTACTATAAAACATTGGCTAGATCCCCTGTGTTGTATAATATATCTTTGTGGCTTATTTTGTATACCTAATAATTTATCCCTCTTCGTCCCCTCCTCTGATACTGCCCCTCCTCCACCTCACTAGTAACCACTAACTTGTCCTCTACATCTGTGAGTCTCCATCCTTTTTGTTACATACACTAGTTCTGTTTGACTTCTTTTATTGGTGTTTCCCTGGGACTCTGAAGAGACAAAGATGAGTGATGAGACAATTGGGTGTGAGTGTCAAAGGTTTGGAAAGCTTTAAATTAAGAAAGTAGACAATGTGTTGTTGCTTAAACCCTATAGGGAATTCTCTGTTGATCCAGTGCTTAGGACTTCATGCTTTCACTGCCAAGGGTGCGGATTTGATCCCTGGTCACAGAACTGAGATCACACAAACTGCATGGCACAGCTAAAAAAAAAGTTTCAACTCTATATATTGTCTAACTCTTCAGTTTTTTCTCCTAAAAATATGAAGCAAATGATAACACAAAGATAGCTTTTCTCAGATTTCTTTTCTAAAATTAAGAAGTTTTATGTTTTAAAAAGTTTGTCAACTCAGCAGGTCTGTAGGTATCACTTGGAAAACTAGAACTCTCAACCTCAACTGAAATACTCCTGAATCAAAATGCCACAGCATATCATCACCTTGGTCTTTCATTCTGCAATCACCATGCTTTAGATCAGGGCCAACAAACTACTACAGCCCAAGGGCCAATGACCTGTTTTTTATGAATAAAGTTTTATTGAACCACAGTGACTTTCATTCATTTGCATATTGTTTATGGCTGCTTTCAGGACACAAACCCTGGGAGTTATACCAGAATTGTGTGGTTACAAAAACATTTGCTCCCCATGTCTTTACAGCAAAAGATTGCTGACATCTGCTTTAGATGGCTATCCTGCAGAAATATGAGATTTGGTGGCTATTTTGTTACAAAATAAGTGGAGAATCAGATGTGAAGAGTAGCAGATATTTCTATTTCTGAATTGGGTAAAACTAATTATTAAACTTATGTTCCCTCTTAAGTATAAAAGATAGGGGAAAATAATGCTTCATGTGCAGGTTATGTTTGAAACATACCAAAGCCAAAACCAAAACTCTGTTTACCATGAATCTAATTAACTAAAGGATCAAAGTATCTGGCAACAAGGTTAAATTTGTTCATTTTAATCATAGTGGATGCAGCACTATATGAGGGATAAGGGACACCTGAGCTTGATTCTTCTCTGTGCTACCTATACATACTATGGCCTTGGGCAAGTCACAATGCCTCTAAACTTAAATTTCCTTATCCATAAAGACAGGGAATTAAATTGCATGGTTTTGCCTCAACTGTGATTCCTTAAGGTAGTGAAAACAGTGCAGTTAACATCTTCCTTGCTTGCATAGGATGTTATTAGGCTGTTCTACTGGTTTTAATATTTAAAACAAAAGCATCAAGCACTGAAAGGAGGAATCCTGTGGCTATATTATGATTCCTCTACCCTATACTTTATTTGGATTCCCTTCAAAAAATCATTTATGCAATTCCATGCTCCAGTTTCCTTTTTACTAAGGCAGCAATAATAGTGTTTGTTTCTTAATATATCAAGACATACTATTTTTTTGAAAAGTTATTATATTTGGAAAGTATTAAAAGAAAAGAAGTACATGTATATTAAATTTTGCTTTGAAATTAATTTAGGTTTTTACTTCAAAAAATACTTACTCTTGCCCTTTAAAATATTGTGTATAGAATGTAAATTAAATGCTAAATTTTATATAGTCCTTAATGTGTGAAAAAATTAGATATTCTGCATCATAGACAACTCTTCTGAAGTAATATCACCATGTAATACCACTGTTAGCTTTCCTAGCTGAGAAATGCTGTTTTCATGAATAGTGATAAGAGGTGAATTTGAATGGAATTTTACATTCTCATGCCTTGTTACATAAAATTGTCACTCAGGACTATAAATTTTATCCCTTTTATACCAAATATAAACTATCAATTTTGAACGTGTAGTATAGATTTAGATGCATTTCTTCCTATTTTTATATGTCAGGTAAACAATCTTAGGTAAAGAGAACTCTGTGTTAGAAACATTTAATCTAAACCACAATTCTTTTCATTAGCATATAATATTAAAAACCTTACTATTTATGTGCTATTTAGCAATTGGGAGTGTTTGAGTTAGTAATCTAACTTTCAGTAAACATTTTACAGGATAAGAATTTTTAAATGTCTGGACCTTTTCATACTGTGGTAAAATTGTGTGCTAAGTCACTTCAGTCATGTCCAACACTTTGCGACCCTATGGATTGTAGCCTGCCTGGCTCCTCTGTCCATGGGATTCTCCAAGCAAGAATACCCAGAGTGGGTTGCCAGGCCCTCCTCCAGGTGCTAATATTACTTCTTTTAAAATATTCTTTGTTAGTGTTTGATACTTACATTGGTAATTAGGTTACATAAATTTTATCTGATATTTAAATAGAAAATATGAGTTTATATCCAATGCACTATAAATGTTTTATAAGAGATAGTAACTTGATAAAAAGATATACTCTAATTAAAAATACTATTAAGTTTTCTTTAAAAATGTTTTTATCTGTGGATAATGTAGCAGTCCAGAGAATGTAGTGCTATTATTGAAGATCCTGTCATTGTTTGCTGAGTTGAAATTAATTATTTAATATTTATTAATCATCAATAAAGTTATATGGAAACCCACAAAGCCTGATTGTTATCTGAAGGAGTATCTGCTAAAATAGTCGGCCTTCGTAAGAAGTTACTAATGAAAGAGCTGGTAGAAAAAAGGCAAAATATTGTATAACAATGAAGTTCTTCTTATAACATTTTTGTCCTTTGGATTTTCTCATTTCCTCTTGCTGTTTCATCAAAACAGATAAATGGTGTGTACTATTTTACAGTCACAATATAGGTACACATCCCTGACCTCACTTCTATTATAATAATGGTATATTTTACACCTATCCTATTATATTCACTTTTTAATTCACTAATTCATACCTTCTAAGTTGTCTGTAGTTTTCACTTCAAGTCTTGTGAAATTCAACCTGCTTAACTTCTGTAATAGTTTTGTTTTTCTCTTTATTATTTTTGTTGTTGTTGTTGTTGTTTAGCATTATAATTTTTGTTTTCCATCTGAATTTGTTTTGTGACTTTTTACAGAGTATTCCTCTTCTGATCATTCTAAATATTGCAGCCACCATAGCATGCTTTTTTAAATTGGAGTATAATTGCTTTACAATATCATGTTAATCTCTGTATTTTGATGAAGTGGATCAGCTATAAATATACATATATTCCCTCCATCTTGGACCTTCCTCTCAATCCCTTCCATCCCACCCCTCTAGGTCATCACAGAGCACTGAGTTAAGCTGCCTATGCTTTATAGCAGGTTCCCACTAGCTATCTATCTTACTAATAAACTAGCTCTGGATAACTGAGATTCATTTCCTACCTACTGATAAAATCAAAACTTGTCAGGAGAATCATACAGGTCACAAGACCAGCTTCATATGATTTCTGAGATACTTTCCATCATGCACGATGCTGTGAATTCACGGTAATAGCTCACATTGCCTACTCTTAGCAGCAAGATTTTAAACACACTCCTGATTTAGGGACAACAGTGAGGAGATTGCTACCATCCTTGTTGTTCCCAACAACTTCTTAGGATTTGGATGCAATGCTTTAAAAACCAAATATTTCTTCACTGTGTCTAGATCAAATGGCCTGAGAAGGCATAGCTCACACAGCATATCCAAGGAGCCAAGGTAACTGAAGCAGAGTGACCCAGAGGAAAATGGCAAGAGAAAACGTCAAGTGTGTGATGGAAGAGGAGCAGTCATTTGTGGTGAGCAGCTTTAAGTTGCCTGCCAAGGGTGCTCACCTCCTGGTATCCATGCTCGTGTATCATTCCCAATGATGTAGTGCAAGTTGGACCTAGTGACTTGTTTCTGGTGAAGAAAATAAAACAGAAATCCTGGGATATCACTTCCAAGATTAAGTTTAAAAACACTTGGATTCCAAATTTACTTGACTTTTCTTACTTTCTTGCTGGCTTGATCTGATGGAAATCAGGTACCATGTTGTGAACTGACTGAAGGAAAGGCCCATGGCAAGAACCAGGGGGGACCTCCAGCCAGTAGTTAGCAAGGAATTGAAACCTGCCAAACAACCACATGAGTGAGACCAAAAGTGGGTCTTCCACAGTGGATCCTTTCAGGAGACAACAGCCCCAGATGTCACCTTGATTGTGGCATCTAAGAAACCCTGAGCCAGAGGAACAAACTAATTTGCACTCAATTCCTAACCTACACAAACTGTGATTTACAAGTGTTTCTTCTGTTAAGCCTTTAAATGGTGGGATAAGTTGTTATACAGCCATAGATGATTAATGTATTGACAACAAAGATGCTTGTTCCTTAGAAGAAAAGCTATGACAAACCTAGAGAGCATATTACAAAGCACATACATCACTTTGCCAACCAAGGTCCATCTAGTCAAAGCTATGGTTTTTCCAGTAGTCGCCTATGGATGTGACAGTTGGACCATAAAGAAGGCTGAGAGCCAAAGAATTGTTGCTTTGGAACTGTGGTACTGGAGAAGATTATTGAGAGTCTCTTGGACAGAAAAGAGATCAAATCAGTCAATCCTAAAGGAAATCAGCACTGAATATTCACTGGAAGGACTGAGGCTAAAACTGGAGCTCCAATCCTCTGGCTACTTGATGTGAAGAACCAACTCATTGGAAAAGACCCTGATGCTGGGAAGGATTGAGGGTAGTAGGAAAAGGGGATGGCAGAGGATGAGATGGTTCGATGGCATCACTGACTCAATAGACATGAGTTTGAGCAGACCCGGAGAGATGGTGAAGGACAGGGAAGCCTGGCATGCTGCAGTCCGTGGGATTGCAAAGTGTTGGACATGATTTAGCGACTGAATAACAACAACAGAGATCCTATAGGCCGTTGTGGTGTCTTTTTATCACTCTGGCTGAGATGAAAAGCCCTTGAAAAGTTGTAAGCAGAGCAGTGATGACTTACATTTTGAAAGTATTACTCTTGCCTCTCCATTGGGAATAATTTTAGGAGAATAAGGACATAAGCAAGAAGAGTATCTTAGTGCTTTCAGCTGCTATGACAAAATATCATAAACTGGCCTATAAACAGTACCAATATATTGCTCACAATCCTACAGGCTGTAAGTCTATGATGAGGGTGCCAGCATATTCATTTTCTGGTGAGAACCTCTTCATCCAAGTTGTAGACTGTTGACTTCTTGCTGTACCTCCCCGTGAGAGAAGAGTTTATGGAGTTTTGCAGGGCCTCTTTCATAAGAACACTCATACCTTTCATAAGGGCTCCAGTCTCATATCCTAAGCAAGTTTCAAAGACCTCACCTCCTAATCTCATTATATTGGGCACTAGGTTTTTCCATTCGATTTGAGGATACAAAAATATGCAGTCCATAGCAAAGTGTTAAGAGGCTTTTGCTCTAGTTCAAGTGAGAAGATGGAGGCTTAATCTTGGGAGGTAGCAGTAGAGATGTCAAGAAGTTCTTAGAATCTGATACATTTGAAGAAAGAGCCAAAAGTCTTTGCTGATGGAATAGATGAAAAGTGTGAAAAAGAAAGGAAAATGTCCAGAATGTCTTGAACATATCTGGCAAAATGGATCGACCATCTATAAAGATGGGGAAAAGCTCTAAGAAAAGGAGGTTTGGAGGTGGTGGGTAAAGGAGCTGAGTTTGAAGCCTGTCCTGTGAATACATGCAATGCACATCCAAGTGAAGCTTCAAGTCATCAATTGAATGTCTGGGTCAGTTAATCGACAGAAAAGGCCCATTTACAAACATGAACTTGGGAATTTCAGAGTATTTATAGGTGGTATTTAAATTCTTTAGTTCAGTTCAGTTCAGTCGCTCAGTCATGTCTGACTCTTTGCGACCCCATGCATCGCAGCACACCAGGCCTCCCTGTCCATCAGCAACTCCTGGAGTTCACTCAGATTCATGTCCATAGAGTCAGTGATGCCATCCAGCCATCTCATCCTCTGTCGTCCCCTTCTCCTCCTGCCCCCAATCCCTCCCAGCATCAGGGTCTTTTCCAATGAGTCAACTCTTCTCATGAGGTGGCCAAAGTACTGGAGTTTCAGCTTCAGCATCATTCCTTCCAAAGAAATCCCAGGGCTGATCTCCTTCAGAATGGACTGGTTGGATCTCCTTGCAGTCCAAGGGACTCTCAAGAGTCTTCTCCAACACCACAGTTCAAAAGCATCAATTCTTCGGTGCTCAGCCTTCTTCACAGTCCAACTCTCACATCCATACATGACCACTAGAAAAACAGCCTTGACTAGACAGACTTTTGTTAGCAAAGTAATGTCTCTGCTTTTGAATATGCTATCTAGGTTGCTCCGTAACTTTTCTTCCAAGGAGTAAGCGTCTTTTAATTTCATGGCTGCAGTCACCATCTGCAGTGATTTTGGAGCCTAAAAAAATAAAGTCTGACACTGTTTCCACTGTTTCCCCATCTATTTCCCATGAAGTGATGGGACCAGATGCCATGATCTTTGTTTTCTGAATGTTGAGCTTTAAGCCAACTTTTTCACTCTCCTCTTTCACTTTCATTAAGAGGCTTTTTAGTTCTTCTTCACTTTCTGCCATAAGAGTGGTGTCATCTGCATAGATGAGGTTATTGATATTTCTCCCGGCAATCTTGATTCCAGCTTGTGTTTCTTCCAGTCCAGCGTTTCTCATAATGTACTCTGCATATAAGTTCAATAAGCAGGGTGACAATATACAGCCTTGACGGACTCCTTTTCCTATTTGGAACCAGTCTGTTGTTCCATGTCCAGTTCTAACTGTTGCTTCCTGACCTGCATACAGATTTCTCAAGAGGCAAGTCAGGTGGTCTGGTATTCCCATCTCTTTCAGAATTTTCCACAGTTTAGTGTAATCCACACAGTCAAAGGTTTTTTGCCATAGTCAATAAAGCAGAAATAGATGTTTTTCTGGAATTCTCTTGCTTTTTCCATGATCCAGCAGATGTTGGCAATTTGATCTCTGATTCCTCTGCCTTTTCTAACCAGCTTGAACATCAGGAATTTCACAGTTTATGTATTGCTGAAGCCTGGCTTGGAGAATTTTGAGCATTACTTTACTAGCATGTGAGATGATTAAGTTTGGATAATACCACCCAGAACTTTTTTGTCAACAGGAAAGAAAAAAGATCTAAGGACTAAAATGGGAGTCACCCCAAAATTTTGAGATTTCAGAGTTGAGGAGCGTTCATAAGAAGGAGTTGAGAGGAAGAAAAGGAAGCCCAGGATGGTGCGATGTCCTGGGGGGTCAAGGAAAAAACATATTTCATCTCGCTATGTCCAAGTATGCTTGTCAAAGGCTGCTAACAGGTCAAATACAATAAGCTTTCTTATTGTACGAAATGGGAATGGAAAATTAGTTTTAGCAACATGGATGCCATGTTGCCTGGTGACTTTGATAAAAGCGTTCTAGCAGAGAGTTAAGGTGAGCTGAAGAAAGAATACGTAGAAGGAAACTTTTTAAAAATATAGACAAAGCTTTTGAGTATTATTGCTGTAATGAGAACAAGAAGAAATAAATGGTAGCTTGAAGAATAAGTGAGGTTGAGAGAGATTTTTATAAACTGAAAAAAATAATAGAAGCATTGCTGCTGCTGCTAAGTCTCTTCAGTCACGTCCGACTCTGTGCGACCCCTTAGATGGCAGCCCACCAGGCTCCCCTGTCCCTGGGATTCTCCAAGCAAGAACACTGGAGAGGGTTAATAGAAACCTTGCCTCCTGATAATTCATTTAAGGGCTTCCCTGGTGGCTCAGCAGTAAAGAATCACCTGCCACTACAGGAAACTCGAGTTTGATCTCTGGGTTGAAAAGATCCCCTGGAGGAGGAAATGGCAGCCCACTCCAGTATTTTAGCCTGGCAAATCCCATGGACAGAGGAGCCTGGTGGGCTACAGTCCATGGGGTTACAAAGAGCTGGACAAGACTTAGTGATCAAACAACGATTCATTTAAAGAATATAAATTGTTGCCGGAAAATCAGGCAAACATTGGAAATAGAAAGCCATTTCATGAAAAAGGAAATTCACTTGTTTATTTTTGTAGGAAAAATCTAATTCAGATATTGAGTGGAATTGTGCTAAATTTCTAGGATTCACTTGGAATGGATCAACATCTTTGGAGGAGGTGGTGGTATAGTTGCTAAGTCATGTCCAGCTCTTGCGACCTCATGGACTGTAGCCTGCCAGGCTCCCCTGTCCATAGGATTCTTCAAGCAAGAATACCAGAATGGGTTGCTATTTCCTTCTCAGGGGATCTTTCCGACCCAGGAATTGAACCTAGTTCTCCTGCTTTGCAAGCAGATTCTTTACCAACTGAGCTACAAGGGAGGCTTGTATCAACATCTTTTCAATAGTGAATATTCACATCTGCTGTCTTTTCATTTCTACAAATGCTATATAAAAAGGTATTAATTTTCTAGTGATTTTTCTGTCTGTTTTTTAGGCTTACTAACTGATATTTTAGGATTTATGCTTGCTAATTGGTATTTTATTTTTTGGTAGAAGTGGGGTATACTTTTTAGTCTCAATGTATTTTTTAATTAAGAATATTTTTGATTTAGACATATTTATTTTGTAACTCTTTTGTATTGATACACCCAAACCCATGTCCATTGAGTTGGTGTTGCCATCCAACCATCTCATCTTCCATCGCCCCCTTCTCCCGCCTTCAACCTTTCCCAGAATCAGGGTCTTTTCAAATGAGTCCATTCTTTGCATCAGGTGGCCAAAGTATTGGAGTTTCAGCTTCAG